>NC_053393.1:412748976-413048976 GCF_905171765.1 Bufo bufo | reverse complement strand
AATGTAACTCCAAGTCAATCACACTTCTGTGAAATCAAACTGTCCACTTAGGAAGCAACACTGAGTGACAATCAATTTCACATGCTGTTGTGCAAATGGGATAGACAACAGGTGGAAATTATAGGCAATTAGCAAGACACCCCCAATAAAGGAGTGGTACTGCAGGTGGTAACCACAGACCACTTCTCAGTTCCTATGCTTCCTGGCTGATGTTTTGGTCACTTTTGAATGCTGGCGGTGCTTTCACTCTAGTGGTAGCATGAGACGGAGTCTACAACCCACACAAGTGGCTCAGGTAGTGCAGCTTATCCAGGATGGCACATCAATGCGAGCTGTGGCAAGAAGGTTTGCTGTGTCTGTCAGCGTAGTGTCCAGAGCATGGAGGCTCTACCAGGAGACAGGCCAGTACATCAGGAGACGTGGAGGAGGCCGTAGGAGGGCAACAACCCAGCAGCAGGACCGCTACCTCCACCTTTGTGCAAGGAGGAACAGGAGGGGCACTGCCAGAGCCCTGCAAAATGACCTCCAGCAGGCCACAAATGTGCATGTGTCTTCTCAAATGGTCAGAAACAGACTCCATGAGGGTGATATGAGGGCCCGACATCTACAGGTGGGGGTTGTGCTTACAGCCCAACACCGTGCAGGACGTTTGGCATTTGCCAGAGAACACCAAGATTGGCAAATTCGCCACTGGCGCCCTGTGCTCTTCACAGATTAAAGCAGGTTCACACTGAGCACATGTGACAGACGTGATAGAGTCTGGAGACGCCGTGGAGAACATTCTGCTGCCTGCAACATCCTCCAGCATGACCGGTTTGGCATTGGGTCAGTAATGGTGTGGGGTGGCATTTCTTTGGAGGGCCGCACAGCCCTCCATGTGCTTGCCAGAGGTAGCCTGACTGCCATTAGGTACCGAGATGAGATCCTCAGACCCCTTGTGAGACCATAAGCTGATGCGGTTGGCCCTGGGTTCCTCCTAATGCAAGACATTGCTAGACCTCATGTGGCTGGAGTGTGTCAGCAGTTCCTGCAAGACGAAGACATTGATGCTATGGACTGGCCCGCCCGTTCCCCAGACCTGAATCCAATTGAGGACATCTGGGACATCATGTCTCGCTCTATCCACCAGTTGCACCACAGACTGTCAAGGAGTTAGCAGATGCTTTAGTCCAGGTCTGGGAGGAGATCCCTCAGGAGACCGTCCGCCACCTCATCAGGAGCATGCACAGGCGTTGTAGGGAGGTCATACAGGCACGTGGAGGCCACACACACTACTGAGCCTCATTTTGACTTGTTTTAAGGACATTACATCAAAGTTGGATCAGCCTGTAGTGTGTTTTTCCACTTTAATTTTGAGTGTGACTCCAAATCCAGACCTCCATGGGTTAAAAAAATTTGATTTCCATTTTTTTTTTTTTTTTTTTGTGATTTTGTTGTCAGCACATTCAACTATGTAAAGAACAAAGTATTTCAGAAGAATATTTAATAAATTCAGATCTAGGATGTGTTATTTTTGTGTTCCCTTTATTTTTTTGAGCAGTGTGTATGTGTATGTATGTATATATATATATATATATATATATATATATATATATATATCCCCAGAGAACCCCTTTAAAGCTGGCTGGTGCAATGAGCTTTATAACAGAGTTCGCTAAGTCAACACACTGAGAACTCAAATGGAGTGCGACTAGGCATCCATACACACAAGATTGTTGTATGGCTGGCTGACTATGTAATGTGTATGGGATCCTGTCAACTCTTCCCCAACAGATGAAGTCTGGGGAAAGAAGGTTCGTGCAAATTGCATTTCAATGCCCCATCCTTTTGTTCTGGCAAGAGGTTAGCCACCACCAGATCAGTCTGGCCGTGGCTTTATCTTCTCTTACCATGCAGTGCATGTGTATGGGGCAGTCAGGAGGAACAGCTGTTAACCGGATGAGCAGTAGGGTGACAGCTTTTGAAGGTGTATGGGCAACTTTTAAGCATTTTAATAGACTCTAGAAAGGACACTACAAACACCCTTGTTAGGTTACATCTAGCAAATGCTTCCCATCAGTGCTCATCAAAACTGTTACACTGGGTAAGTAATCTCAGGTAAGATGGACCCTATGCTTTTTTTATGAAGAACAAAAAAACATTATCTCAAAGGCAATTTTATTTTAAATAAAAGCAAACAGTAAATCAGACACCCCATCTTGTTTTAAAGACACCTGTGTGGTTTCAAGGAAGAATGAACGGTTCACTTTACCTACAGGTTCAGCCAAAAGTCAATAATAAGTAGACCACAATGTACGTAATATGAACAGGCTTGTAAACTTTCCTTGTAAATTCTAAGGTGGTCAAAGAAACATGAGCTACACAATTGGATGGAAACATTGTGCTCGGTACATCACAAAACATCAATCAATCCATAATTCAATCCATTTTATGTGATCCAGAAACACAAAGAGCTGACATTTATATAGACCTGGTTTAATACCACATTGAGGGATCGTGTCCTTATATAACAGCAAAAAGCAGTGGGTCACACACAAAAAGTATACTTACGCTATTTCAGTAATCCTTGCTTCTAAGGCAAAATAATGACCTCATCCGACCTTGGAAAATGTGTCTAGGCAAGGCGGTCATCGGGGACTCGTACCAAGCAAACAACAATCAGCACTCTGTAAATGCTAGCATCACCGGGATTTTTCATCCCCAAAAAAGTTCCTATGTTGTAATAAAGGAATATAATGGTAGCTATTGCCGGTTGTACCAAAGATTCTAGCAACCCCTTGTATTAATTGAATTATAAAAAAAACTCCACATGGATACATAAGAGCTGAGATACGAGCACAGGAGCAACACAATAGGCACAGGAATTGTTCTGACTTCTTACCGAAGCTCTTTTTTTTCAGTCTGCTATTAAACTAAATGCAATTTAGATTCACTGAGAATTCCAGGACCCCCTGCCGGGCGCCTTTATTTGCCTCAGACGTTTTATTATAACCAATATATTTGACTGCTGCACTAAACATGACCAGCTAAATTTCTCAATTGGGGTCTATCAAGCAATTCCAAATAATCAGAGATTGCTAGGCATTCCCCAAGAAAGTTCCACTCCTCCACAATGATAGACAGCTCAGCATCTCATAACTAGATGTTACACAAAGTTTAAATCCATAAATAATATTATACTTGACTGTTCATCTACATACTAAAGCGATTGTGGCTCTAGACACTCAGCTCATGAATAACCTGATCACTCAGCCACGTCTAATCACAAGCAGTCAAATCAATGCCTATATGTATCAAAGCCGCTGGCATACTTTTCTCTAAAACTCTGTCTGCTCTTGTGTAGGACAAGTATTTGTGTGTAGCTCTAAGTGTCGCACCATAAGGCTTTGTTCACACGTCGTGACGATATCAGTGACAAGATGGTCAGTGCTTCATCCGTGAAGATGACCGTGAAGGATCCCTTTTTGACTTCTGTGTGTCATCCGTATTCCACGGACACTGGTCAGCTGAAAATTCACGGTCAGAACATATATCAATGATCGGTGAGACATGGACAAAACTTGGATGCCATCCGTGTTGTGGCCATGTTTTTTCACGGAAATATAATGGGTGTGATGGATCCGTAAACATTGACAAAATAGAGAATGTCTCCATGGTTTTATTCCGGATTGTGATAAATCACAGGGGTTCAAATACACACTTAAAATCAATAGGTACGTGTGCTGTCTGTGGAGAACATCATCTGAATAAGGCCTTAGCCAGTGTAAAAGATAATGGCAGGCTAATACAAGTGCATAAAGGTATATATAGTCCAACTTACCAGGTATAACCCCAGAGTGCATAGCTGCTGTAAACTCCCAGTGAAAGACTGCAGGATATTGGTAAAGATCTTTTTGCACCTATCTATATTCAGGCGGATTATCAGGGATCGGCGCTTGTGAAAAAGCTTGCTCACGATACTCGGCCTGTGTAAAAGATGCTGCTGATCACCCAATGAATGAGTAAACATGTGTTTATTGGGCGATTGTGTGTTTTACCCAGCACCTAAAATCATTGTTTCCGTGCAGCAGATTGTGCTGTCTAAATGGTAATATGCTTCCCAGGAACAATGATTCTCTATAGGGACTATAGATTGTTTGTTCCCATATAGCAGAAGTGATCGCTGCATATAAATGCAGCCTAAATCTCCACTGACGATCAGGCAATGATCAGCAACGTTTACTTCTTTGCCGATAAATTCCTGAAATATCAGCAGGCGTAAAAATAACTTTAATCTGGCACTGGTTGTGTAAAATTCTTTATTACGGTATTCTCAAAAGAGACATACACTTAGGGATATTTGACTTGTGGGTGAAATTTCAGGATGAACTTATTCACTCTAAACTTTACAATGTGACCTTCTCTAAACTTTTGAATGCACATGTCCAGTTGTTCAATGTTTAAGTACTTTTTGCACAACTTGCTGTTCTCTAACAAGGAGCTTAAAGGCAAAATTCACAACAGGTGTTCATTAATTGCCCAATAAATTTCCTGGTTCAAATAGAATTGGTATTTAAACAGTCCTCCTCCTCATGCTGTTCACATTTTGACATCATGAGACCAGGACAACACCTAACAATTGATCAACAGTACCGCGCCATTGCGAAGCTTCAAGCAGGATGTTCTCAGACGGAAGTGGCCATTGAGCTTAGAGTGTCACAGAGTGTCATCAGCAGATTGCAACAGAGATACAGAGAGACTGGAAGACTCACAGAAAGGCATAGAAGTAGACGTTTTTTGGCCACATTCCACACTGATGACCGCTTCATTGTGAACAATGCCCTGCGGAACCGGATGACAAATGCCACACAACTCCAGGCACATTTAAGGGAGGTGAGAGGCACCCAGTGTCATGTCAGACCATTCAAAACAGTTTACATCAGCGTGGTCTGCGTGCTAGACGACTTGCAATGGTACTTGACCAGAGGCATAATTGTCTTGCGTGGACCAGGATGCATCTACGCTAGACGATGGACCAATGGGCTTCAGTGCTGTTCACTGATGAAAGCCGATTAATTCTGAGAAGAAATTATGGCCACCAACGATGTTAGAGACGTCAAGGAGAGCACTATGCATCACTGTTTGCCTTTGGTAGTGGTGGTGTTACAGTGTAGGCAGGTGTGTCGAGTCAATACAGAACTGCCCTACACTTTGTGAATAGTATAGTGACAAGCCCATACTACTTGAATAACATAATTAATCCAGTCATTGTGCCTCTGCATGAACAACACAGGCCTAATTCAATCTTCATGGATGACAATGCGCCAGCTCGTCGAGGAACGCATCATTAGCGAACAGCTGCTGGAGACTGGGGTACCTCAGATGGAGTGACCTGCTCTTTCTCCAGACCTGAATCCCATTAAAAACCTATGGGATCAGTTGAGTCGCCGTGTAGAGGCTCGTAACTCTGTACCCCAGAACCTCAATCACCTGAGGGCCACCCTTCAAGAACAGTGGGATGCCATGTCTCAGCAGACAATAAGTCGACTTCTGAACAGCATGAGACGTCGCTGTCAAGCTGTAATTGATGCTCAAGGCCACAAGATAAGTTTTGAAAACATTGAAATTTTTTGTGGGGGTATACACACCACGGTTGTTGACCTTTGTTTCAATAAATACCCTACTTTCAAGATATAATATCACTGAAGCGTGAACTTTTTATGTTTTCCATAAATTTCACCTGAAAGCCGAATATCCCTAACTCTTTGCGAGTAATGTAATTCCAACAGCAAAAAGGTTCCACTGTAGACGTTTCAGGTGTGAACACATGAGGATTGAACATTTCCACCCCACGTATAACATCATGAACCACATTACAACATATGATAGAGTTTCACTCATTTTAAAATATAATACAATAAATATAATGTCATTAACAAAAAAAAGATTTTAGCACAGATAGAGTTTGATTTCAATATATGTGGATTATACTGTATCTTGCCTGAGAATCAAAAAAATTTTCAACATACATCATGCCTGTATATTAGACACTGCCTATAATGACACCATTACTGATACATGTGGGCCTAAATGTTCTTTAACAAAAACCCTAAAGATAAAAATACACGATAAAATGAACACCTTATAAGTCTGGACAATCTTCTAGAAGCCTCCGATCAAATAGGGATCTATCGCTTCCTGGACTAAAGATCAGGGTTTAGCTAAAGGGATATGATTTTTCTTGCCTGTCCTCTATCGCAGACAGAAAAAATGGTTTCTTCTACAGCAAACTGCCTCTTAGGCCTCATGCACACGACTGTGCTGTTTTTTGTGGTCTGCAATCCGCGGATCCGCAAAAAACGAAAGCCGCTCGTGTGCCTTCCGCAATTTGCGGAACGGGCGGCCCATTGTAGACATGCCTTTTCTTGTCCGCAAAACAGGCAAGAATAGGACATGCTATATTTTTTGGGCGGGGCCACGGAACGGTGCAACAGATGCGGACAGCACACGGAGTGCTGCCCGCATATTTTGCGGCCCCACTGAAGTGAATGGGTCCGCACTCGAGCCGCAAAAAATGCGGCTCGGATAAAAACGGTCATGTGCATGAGGCCATAGCCAGAGAAAAAGTAGCCAAAGTTTGTCCAATTTTTCACCTTTCCCAAAGTTTTTATTCACATATTCTATCTCTGAACAATACAAAAAAGGAGAATAACATAAAATAGATTTTTCTTGGGACATATAAACTACTCACAAAAAGGTAGGGATATTTAGCTTGTGGGTGAAATTTTAGGATGGACGTAAAATGCACTCTAACCTTTACAGGTGAACTTAAAGTGACCTTCTCTAACCTTTTGAATGCACGTGTACAACTGTTCAATGTTTCAGTACTTTTTGCACAACTTGCTGTTCTCTAACAAGGAGCTTAGCGACAAAATTCACAACAGGTGTTTGATCCATGAATCGCCCAATACATTTCCTGGTTCGAATAGAATTGGTATTTAAACAGTCCTCCTCATCATGCTGTTCATATTTTGACATCATGAGACAAAGACGACACCTAACAATTGGTCATCAGTACCTCACCATTGCGAGGCTTCAAGCAGGATGTTCTCAGATGGAAGTGGCCACTGAGCTTAGAGTGTCACAGAGTGTCATCAGCAGGTTGCAACAGAGATGGAGAGAGACTGACCTCACCACCAGGCATAGGCATCAATGTCTTGCATGGGCCAGGGAACATCTAAACAGGACATGGGACCAGTGGAGCTCAGTGCTGTTCACTGATTCAACTTCACGCTGAGAAAAAAAATTATGGCTGCCAACAATGTTGGAGACCAGAGGTCGCAATAACGTCTGTACAAGCATTATAGACGCCTGTACAGGCAGTTTGAATCCTTAAAAAACGTCTGATGCGTATGAATACGCACGACTCCCCACCATGGTTTCCTGAGCCGGCACAGTGGAGAAGGAGAGGAGTCCCTCCCTCCCCACTGTGCGCGGCTGCCGCTGACCACCAATGAGAACAGAGTAGGAGGAGGAGGGGAGGGACTGTGGCCACTGCGCCACCAATGAATGCCTAAGGGGTTAATCGGGCGGATCACAGCGTCCTGTCAGAGGTCGGGTACCGGGAATGTTTGTCTGCATTGGTGGCAGTGGGCAGTTCCGATCGGAGTCCCAGCAGTGTAATGCTGGGGTTCCGATCGGTTACCATGGCAGCCAGGAGTAACGCTACTGAAGTCCTGGCTGCGATGGTCTGTTAGTGAGCAGCATTATTCTCACGTGCGCCGTGGCCGCCGGGCGCTCCTTCTTCTGTCTGTGCGGCTCATTGCTAATGCTTATAGCATTAGCAATGCACCGCACAGACCTATGAGAAGAAGGAGCTCCCGGCGATCACGGCGCACGTGAGTATAATGCTGCTCACTAACATACCATCGCAGCCAGGACTTCAGTAGCGTCCTGGCTGCCATGGTAACCGATCGGAGCCCCAGCATTACACTGCCCACTGCCACCAATAATGGGGGGGGGGGGGGGAACCCTGTGGCCACTGCCACCAATGATTAATACTGGGGAGGGAGGGAGCGGGGGGTGGGTTTGTTACCAGAGGGGGCTGATCAGAGGCTGGAGGGGCTGATCAGAGGCTGGGGGGCACATGATAGGCTGGCTGCCATGGTCAGCTCCCTGCTGTTGTGTGCACAAAGCACAGGGCAGCAGCGAGAGTGTAAAGTCCTATTTACCCTAATAGAGCTCTATTAGGGTGCATATGAAAAGGGTTCTAGCCCTTAAGGAGGCTAATAGTTATTAAATAAAAAGTAAAAAAAATAAAAAAAAATAAAAAAACTTTAAACACCCCACCCCCCAAATATAGAAAACAATATATCGCGTTATACACTCACCTAAAGAATTATTAGGAACACCTGTTCTATTTCTCATTAATGCAATTATCTAGTCAACCAATCACATGGCAGTTGCTTCAATGCATTTAGGGGTGTGGTCCTGGTCAAGACAATCTCCTGAACTCCAAACTAAATGTCAGAATGGGAAAGGAAGGTGATTTAAGCAATTTTGAGCGTGGCATGGTTGTTGGTGCCAGACGGGCCGGTCTGAGTATTTCACAATCTGCTCAGTTACTGGGATTTTCATGCACAACCATTTCTAGGGTTTACAAAGAATGGTATAAAAAGGGAAAAACATCCAGTATGCGGCAGTCCTGTGGGCAAAAATGCCTTGTGGATGCTAGAGGTCAGAGGAGAATGGGCCGACTGATTCAAGCTGATAGAAGAGCAACGTTGACTGAAATAACCACTCGTTACAACCAAAGTATGCAGCAAAGCATTTGTGAAGCCACAACATGCACAACCTTGAGGCGGATGGGCTACAACAGCAGAAGACCCCACCGGGTACCACTCATCTCCACTACAAATAGGAAAAAGAGGCTACAATTTGCACGAGCTCACCAAAATTGGACTGTTGAAGACTGGAAAAATGTTGCCTGGTCTGATGAGTCTCGATTTCTGTTGAGACATTCAAATGGTAGAGTCCGAATTTGGCGTAAACAGAATGAGAACATGTATCCATCCTCTGATGGCTACTTCCAGCAGGATAATGCACCATGTCACAAAGCTCGAATCATTTCAAATTGGTTTCTTGAACATGACAATGAGTTCACTGTACTAAAATGGCCCCCACAGTCAACAGATCTCAACCCAATAGAGCATCTTTGGGATGTGGAAGAATGGGAGCTGCGTGCCCTGGATGTGCATCCCTCAAATCTCCATCAACTGCAAGATGCTATCCTATCAATATAGGCCAACATTTCTAAAGAATGCTATCAGCACCTTGTTGAATCAATGCCATGTAGAATTAAGGCAGTTCTGAAGGCAAAAGGGGGTCCAACACCGTATTAGTATGGTGTTCCTAATAATTCTTTAGGTGAGTGTATATATATGAACAACTACAATTTTCGTACTCCTCGACGGCTAAAAATACTCCTCAAAAATGGTCAGAGGAGTATTTTTACTCTTCTGGAAAAAATGTAGTGCGACCTCTGTGGGAGACATCAAGGACAGCGCTATGCATCAGCCACTGTTGTCACCAGACGAGCCTTTGGTGGTGGTGGTGGTGGTGGTGGTGGTGGTGTTACAGTGTGGGCAGGTGTGTCTAGTCAGTACAGAACTTTCCTACACTTTGTGAATAGTACAGTGACAAGCCCATACTACTTGAATAACATAATTTGTCCAGTCATTGTGCCTCTGCATGAACAGCACAGGCCTAATTTCATCTTCATGGATGACAATGCGCCAGCTCATCAAGGTCGCATCATTAGGGAACAGCTACTGGGGTACCTCAAATTGAGTGGCCTGCACTTTCTCCAGACCTGAATCCCATTGAAAACTTATGGGGTCAGTTGAGTCGCCGTGTAGAGGTTCATAGCTCCGTACCCCAGAACCTCAATAGCCGCCCCTCAAAAGAGTGGGATGCCAGGCCTCAGCAGACAATAAGTAGACTCGTGAACAGCATGAGATGTCGTTGTCAAGCTTTAATTGATGCTCAAGGCCACATGACAAGTATTTAAGACATTTTTGTGGGGGTATACACAGCACTGGTGTTGGCTTTTGCTTCAATAAACTGTATGAGATGAGGAAATCCCCATTGCATGCTTCTACTTAAATGCCCTACGTTCATGATATAATATCACTGTGGCGTGAACATTTTCCATAAATTTCACCTGAAAGCCAAATATCCCTAACTTTATATGAGTAGTGTATAGAGAGTTTATCGTCATTACTTTTGTCAGTTTATGTTCATTATTAAAGGGGTTGTCCCACTTCAGGGAGTGGCATTTATCATGTGAAGAAAGTTAATACAAGGCACTAACTAATGTATTCTGATTGTCCATATTGCCTCCTTTGCTAGCTCAATCCATTATTCTATTGCATTATACACTGTTCATTTTCAGGGGTTACAACCACTGTGCAGAATTGAGGTGGCCAGGATGGGAGCTAATGTGCATGTGTGCTTGTACGCACTCTAACGGTCCCGGCCACTGGAGAAGGCGGCGCTTTTTCCTATAGTGTGCAAGGACAGCCACCACTGCTGGATTACAGGATGGTTGTAACCCCTGGATATGAGCAGTGCATAATGTGATGGAAAAATGAATCCAGGCAGCAAAGGAAGCAATATGGACAATCACAATACATTAGTAAGTGCCTTGTATTAACTTTCTCTACATGATAAATGGCATTTACTGAAGTGAGACAACCCCTTTAATTTTAGCGTATCTCTACATACTGACCAACAAAATGGCTGACTACGCTGTAGCTGCTCGTTTTGCTTTATTCCTACACAGGGAAAAAAATTCTCAGTGAAATATCTTTTTTTCTGCTTACATACAATGCAATGATCTCCAAACATAGAGGTAAGATCATTGATTTTCCTTTTTCTTATTAACAAGAGATCAGGGCACATTTGTATTCTCAGCTGCCTGAACAGGTTTACAAATGTTTGGTATCAGGCGACTGTTCGGAGATCAATGCTTGCTTCATCATTTTTCCCAGTAGAATCTAATTATTCACAATTGATTTCAGCAATGAGCGGTGTATCATTAACAGGAGTCTTATTCTGACACCTCTCAGTTGAATTATTGAATTTTGAAAACAAAATTAACTTAAGTAATGTCATTACTTAGCGTGCGATGCCGCACGTGATAAAGTGACATATTTATATACGTGGAGGATGGAGCAATTAAACACAACTGATTAATCAGCTCGACGCAACGTCTCTGAGAACTCGGTAGGTGCTAGTCAAATGTGATCAACAGGAGGAGCGGCAAAATAAAACATCTCTTCGAGTCCATTTGAGAAGTCTTTCTCCAGTTCAGTTTCCATACATGCCTCCAACACAATAACAGTAAAACAAACGGTCATAAAATATAGGCACAAAAACCATATCAACTGGAGATCGTCACACAACTGGATAACAAGCAGGGCGGGGGGGGGGGGGGGCTACTAAAATGAGTGAAGTGCACCAATTTGTAAAAGCAGTTGGCACATGTGTATTACTCCTTCACAAGGCAAATGATATATGGGAAGTTCTGCATATACTACAGAGATACTAGGCACACGTTCACAGAAATTTCTGCAAATTGCCCCATTCTGCCAGTGGAACCCAACTCAGATGAATGGAAGTGATTTTATGTCACAAAAAATTCAGCAACTAATCTGCTGTGTGCGAAGACACCCTTACTCCACTTTCACAGGTCGGTATTTGGTCAGTATTTTCCATCACCATTTGTAAGCCAAAACCAGGAGTGGGTCCACAACACAGATGAGGATCAAATCTTTCCATTATACTTTTTGTCTGTAGAGTCCACAGCTGATTTTGCCTTAAAAATACTGACTGAATATGGACGAAAGTGGTCTGAGGATTACACTTGTGATTGTTGAGCGCTTATCACGGAACAGCGGGTGTGAACCCACTGTGCCACTGACTAGCAATACTCCAGAGTGGCATGACTAAGCAACTACCCGGATTTAACTAGAGCCTCAGATGGTGAGGATAGGCTTGACCGTCGGTAGTTGCCAGGGGCTACTCTGGAGCGTAAACCTGCCAGTGACAGCTGGTCCAGGCAGACCAGGAGGTACCTGCGAAGGTACTGACAGTACAGACATAGTAAACCAGGCAGGGTCGTGACCAGGAGCAACAAGACAGGAACCGGAGGATGATGCATAGACGTAGTCAGGACGAGCAAAGGGTCAAGGTAGGCAGCACAGGAGCAAGGTCAGACAATCCGGGTCGGCAACAGGAGAGGCAATGCAACAGGCTGGGATAGGAGATAAACGAAGTCCAAAAACAAAGCACGAAGTCAGGAACACAAGTGGTAAACAAGCTCTTTAGCACAAGATTAGGACCTTGACACTGAGGCGTCTTGCTAGAGGGCTGATCTACTAAAGTACCTGCAGGAGACCCAGGTTAGGTTAACGAGATCACCTGACACAACTCAGCCCAGCCCAGGGAGTGATGCGTACTGCCACAACCGAAGCCAAGTTCAAGCAGTGTTCAGGTTGAATGGAAGTTGTGGAGCGGAATCTTCAAAGGTAATACTAACCACACAGGCAGAACCTAAAGCTGCAGTAGAGACAGGGAAGCACAGACCACGATCACAGATGAGCACGGTGCCCGGAAACCGCGGCGGTAAGCAGGGGGACAGCGTCGCACAGAGGACACTGTTACAGCCCTGACCTCTTTGCCTGAAACTATAGGGAAATTACAAAGGCCTGGAAAAAATGGTGAAGGTGGGTAAGATAGGTTTTGAACACTAAAGCATTAAGGCTTTTGCCAGACACATTACAGGTTTTGTATTGTACCAGTATTTAAGAGAACCTGTCAACGGGATTATGTGTATAGAGCTGAGGACATGGGTTGCTAGATGGCAACTAGCACATCCGCAATACCCAGTCCCCATAGATCTGTGTGCTTTTATTGTGTATAAAAACTGATTTGATACAAATGCAAAAAAAATTTACACAATACAAGCACACAGAGCTATGGGGACTGGGAATTGCGGGTGTGCTAGCGGCTATCTAGCAACCCATGTCCTCAGCTCTATACCCAAAATCCCAGTGACAGGTTCCCTTTAAACTGCAGACATGATGGTACAGTACAGGGTCCATCTGCAGATATGATGGTACAGTACAGGGTCCATCTGCAGACATGATGGTACAGTACGGGGTCCATCTGCAGACATGGTACAGTACGGGGTCCATCTGCAGACATGGTACAGTATGGGGTCCATCTGCAGACATGGTACAGTATGGGGTCCATCTGCAGACATGATGGTACAGTACAGGGTCCATCTGCAGACATGGTACAGTATGGGGTCCATCTGCAGACATGATGGTACAGTACGGGGTCCATCTGCAGACATGGTACAGTATGGGGTCCATCTGCAGACATGATGGTACAGTACAGGGTCCATCTGCAGACATGATGGTACAGTACAGGGTCCATCTGCAGACATGATGGTACAGTACAGGGTCCATCTGCAGACATGATGGTACA
Organism: Bufo bufo; assembly: GCF_905171765.1. Lineage (NCBI taxonomy): Eukaryota > Metazoa > Chordata > Amphibia > Anura > Bufonidae > Bufo > Bufo bufo. The sequence continues at coordinate 413,035,443 of NC_053393.1, read as the reverse complement.
GTACAGGGTCCATATGTGGACACAATGACAATGGTTGTCGATACTCATGAACACAATAAGCTCATCGATAATGCTCATATCCGCCGTTCATAAACAGCACTGCAGTGCACATACAATGCAGAGTTGGCCACTTGGATTAGGAGGACCCCAACCAGTCTAATAGTTATGCCCTATTCTAAACGGAATACCCTTTTAATCAGTTTAACCCCTTCACTACAGAATCACTTTTCACCTTAAAGGTTCTCCATTACTTTCCCCACATTACTATGGTACCTTTCATATTGCAGTCCATTGCCGATTTGCTCCAAAAACCACTTTTATACCATTTGGTAATTTGGTTCTGAAGGTGCCCAGGGGCAGCGTTCATGCGGCTGGTCCCAAGGCCCCTGGGCGATTTGCTTACCAAACCCCTCCTTTTTCATCCCTCTGGCCCGCCTTTGTTTAATCTGATTACCTCCTCCTCTCTGTCTGAAATCCCGCGTCCTAGCCGCTCCACACATTCCCCATTATGGGCAGAGGAACAGGGACTTTCAATGCGCAGGCGCCAGCCTGCGCAACCCGATCCAGCCGGCGGAGGCATGGGATTTCAGACGGAAAGGAGGAGGTAATCAGATTAAACAAGGGCGGGCCAGAGGGGTGAAAAAGGAGGAGTTTGATAAGCAAAGCGCCGAGGGGCCTGGGCACCAGCCGCATGAACGCCGCCCCTGGGCACCTTCAGAACCTAATTACAATATGGTATAAAAGTGTTTTTTGGAGCAAATCGGCGATGGACTGCAATATGAAAGGTACCATAGTAATCTGGGGAAAGTAATGGAGAACCTGATCTGAGTGGTCTGTAATGGTCATATTCGATTAAAGACTCACTTTAAATCCCAGGCCGATTTTTGCAAATCTGACATGTGTCACTTTATGTGGTAATAACTTAAAAACACTTTTACTTATCCAGGCCATTCTGAGATTGTTTTCTCATCACATATTGTAATTCATGACAATGGTAAAATTGAGTCAAAAATGTACAAAAAAAAATAAAAAATTTGCTTTTATAATAGACAGTAATAACTCCACAAATAGTTACTACTTTACATTCCCCATATGTCTACTTCATGTTTGGATAATTTTGTGAATGCCATTTTATTTTTGGGGGATGTTTTAAGGATCAGTTCAGGTCTGAAGTCACTTTGTGAGGCTTACATAATAGAAACCACCCAAAAATGACCCCATTTTAGAAACTACACAAACTTTGTTAACCCTTTAGGTGTTCCACAAGAATTAATGGAAAATGGAGATGAAATTTCAGAATTTCACTTTTTTGGCAGATTTTCCATTTTAATATTTTTTTTTTCCAAAAAGCAAGGGTTAACAGCCAAACAAAAATCAATATTTATTGCCCTGATTCTGAAGTTTACAGAAACACCCCATATGTTGTCGTAAACTGCTGTACGGGCACACGGCATTGCGCATAAGGAAAGGCACGCTATATGGTTACTGGAAAGCAGATTTCACTGGAATAAATTTAAACTGCCATGTCACATTTGAAGACCCCCTGATGCACCCCTAGAGTAGAAACTCCAAAAAAGTTACCCCATTTTAGAAAATACACCCCTCAAGTTATTCAAAAGTGATTTTACAAACTTTGTTAACCCTTTAGGTTTTCCACAAGAATTAATGGAAAATGGAGATGACATTTCAGAATTTCACTTTTTTGGCAGATTTTCCATTTTAATAAATTTTTTCCACTAAAAAAGCAAGGGTTAACGGCCAAACAAAACTCAATATTTATTGCCCTGATTCTGTCGTTTACAGAAACACCCCATATGTGGTCGTAAACTGCTGTACGGGCATACGGCATTGCGCAGAAGGAACGGAATGCCAAATGTTTTTTGGAAAGCAGATTTCACTGGGATAATTTTAAGCTGCCATGTCACATTTGAAGACCCCCTGATGCACCCCTAGAGTAGAAACTCCAAAAAGGTGACCCCATTTTGGAAACTACGGGATAAGGTGGCAGTTTTGTTGGTACTATTTTAGGGTACATATGATTTTTGTTTGCTCTATAATACACTTTTTGTGAGACAAAATAGCTGTTTTGGCACCATTTTTATTGTTGGTTATTTACAGTGTTCATCTGACAGGTTAGATCATGTGCTATTTTTATAGAGCAGGTTGTTACGGACGTGACAATACCAAATATGATTACTTTTTTTGGTTGATTGTTTCAGTTTAACATAATAAAGCAGTTTTGAAAAAAATAATTTTTTTTGTGTCTCCATATTCTGAAAGCCATAGTTAATTTTTATTTTTTTGGCGACTGTCTTATGTAGGGGCTCATTTTTTGCTTGTTTGATTGGTACTATTTTAGGGTGCATATAACTTTTAGATCGCTTGCTACTGCACTTTCTGTGATGTAAGGTGACAAAAAATGGCTTTTTTTACACCGTTTTTATTTTTTTACGGTGTTCATCTGAGGGGTTAGGTCATGTGATATTTTTATAGAGCAGATCGTTACGGACGTGGCAATACCTAATACAGTGGCGGAAATAATTATTTGACCCCTCACTGATTTTGTAAGTTTGTCCAATGACAAAGAAATGAAAAGTCTCAGAACAGTATCATTTCAATGGTAGGTTTATTGTAACAGTGGCAGATAGCACATCAAAAGGAAAATCGAAAAAATAACTTTAAATAAAAGATAGCAACTGATTTGCATTTCATTGAGTGAAATAAGTATTTGAACCCCTACCAACCATTAAGAGTTCTGGCTCCCACAGAGTGGTTAGACACTTCTACTCAATTAGTCACCCTCATTAAGGACACCTGTCTTAACTAGTCACCTGTATAAAAGACACCTGTCCACAGAATCAATCAATCAAGCAGACTCCAAACTCTCCAACATGGGAAAGACCAAAGAGCTGTCCAAGGATGTCAGAGACAAAATTGTAGACCTGCACAAGGCTGGAATGGGCTACAAAACCATTAGCAAGAAGCTGGGAGAGAAGGTGACAACTGTTGGTGCGATTGTTCGAAAATGGAAGGAGCACAAAATGACCATCAATCGACCTCGCTCTGGGGCTCCACGCAAGATCTCACCTCGTGGGGTGTCAATGGTTCTGAGAAAGGTGAAAAAGCATCCTAGAACTACACGGGAGGAGTTAGTTAATGACCTCAAATTAGCAGGGACCACAGTCACCAAGAAAACCATTGGAAACACATTACACCGCAATGGATTAAAATCCTGCAGGGCTCGCAAGGTCCCCCTGCTCAGGAAGGCACATGTGCAGGCCCGTCTGAAGTTTGCCAATGAACACCTGAATGATTCAGAGAGTGACTGGGAGAAGGTGCTGTGGTCTGATGAGACCAAAATAGAGCTCTTTGGCATTAACTCAACTCGCTGTGTTTGGAGGAAGAAAAATGCTGCCTATGACCCCCAAAACACCGTCCCCACCGTCAAGCATGGGGGTGGAAACATTTTGCTTTGGGGGTGTTTTTCTGCTAAGGGCACAGGACAACTTATTCGCATAAACGGGAAAATGGACGGAGCCATGTATCGTGAAATCCTGAGCGACAACCTCCTTCCCTCTGCCAGGAAACTGAAAATGGGTCGTGGATGGGTGTTCCAGCACGACAATGACCCAAAACATACAGCAAAGGCAACAAAGGAGTGGCTCAAGAAGAAGCACATTAAGGTCATGGAGTGGCCTAGTCAGTCTCCGGACCTTAATCCAATCGAAAACCTATGGAGGGAGCTCAAGCTCAGAGTTGCACAGAGACAGCCTCGAAACCTTAGGGATTTAGAGATGATCTGCAAAGAGGAGTGGACCAACATTCCTCCTAAAAGGTGCGCAAACTTGGTCATCAATTACAAGAAACGTTTGACCTCTGTGCTTGCAAACAAGGGTTTTTCCACCAAGTATTAAGTCTTTTTTTGTTAGAGGGTTCAAATACTTATTTCACTCAATGAAATGCAAATCAGTTGCTATCTTTTATTTAAAGTTATTTTTTCGATTTTCCTTTTGATGTGCTATCTGCCACTGTTACAATAAACCTACCATTGAAATGATACTGTTCTGAGACTTTTCATTTCTTTGTCATTGGACAAACTTACAAAATCAGTGAGGGGTCAAATAATTATTTCCGCCACTGTATGTATACTTTATTATATTTATGTAAGTTTTACACAATTATATAATTTTTGAAACAAAAAAAATGTTTTAGTGTCAGTTTTTTTCAAATTTTGGGCGATTGTCTTAGGTAGGGTAGGGTTTTTTTTGCACACTTTTTATTTTATTTTTTGGATGCTGTTCACCTGAGGGGTTAGGTCATGTGATATTTTTATAGAGCCGGTCGCGGCGATACCTAATATGTCTATTTTTCTTTATTTTTCCCTATTTTCAGTAAAGGACACATTTTTTATTTATTTTTTTACTTGAAACTTAAAATTATTATTTTTTTAAACTTTTTTTTCACTTAATTTTTTTGTCCCACTCTGGGACTTCAACTTTTGGGGGTCTGATCCACTTTACAATGCATTACAATACTTCTGTATTGTAATGCATTGGCTGTAAGTGTATTACCACTGTAATACACATACAGCCTGCTTGCCTGTGAGATCCAAATATGGCACATCACATGACCTACATTAGCCAATAGAAGCCTGCAGGTCTTTCCCTTCATATGCCAACTGCCATACACACGGTCACATGTCCCTTATCGGCCAATAGAAACTCGCAGGTAACTTAGTCTCCACATACACACAGTTTTACACCAGGTTTCCATAACAACCCAGCCATTTTTCTTGACTGCTGGAGGTCAGCTTTAAAGGGGCAGGGCGCTGTGGATGACACTGTTAAGGGAGCGGAGTGCTGTGGAGGTGACAGTTCAGAGGGCAGGTAGGGTGGCCATTCAGGCCACCCTCAAAAGACGGACTTAAAAACCCCGCCCCAGGCCCCGCTAGGCCACGCCCCAATCCGGTTAGGCCATGCCCACTCCCACTCCACAGCCGACAGGGATTGAAAAAATGAAGGTAAAAATCTACTTTTGCCAGCTGCAGGGGTTGGAGGGAGGGTGACTTTCACTCTGCAGCTCACGCTTAAACAGCACAGTGCAGCTGTCTGAGAGTGAGCTGTTCAAAAGGACATCCCTGCGTGAGATATTCCCAAAAAATGCATTAGACAATAGAAGCCTGGTCACATAACCCTTATCAGCCAATAGAAGCTCGTAGGCCGTTAGTCTCCAATCACACAGTTTTACACCAGGTTTCCATAACAACCCAGCCATTTTCTTCACTGCTGTAGGTCAGCTTTAAAGGGGCAGGGCGCTGTGGATGACACTGTTAACCACCTCAGCTCCCCTAGCTTAAACACCCTTAATGACCAGACCACTTTTTACAATTCTGCACTACACTACTTTCACGGTTTATTGCTCGGTCATACAACTTACCACCCAAATGAATTTTACCTCCTTTTCTTCTCACTAATAGAGCTTTCATTTGGTGGTATTTCATTGCTGCTGACATTTTTACTTTTTTTGTTATTAATCGAAATTTACCGAAATTTTTGCAAAAAAAATGACATTTTTCACTTTCAGTTGTACTTTTTTATTTAAAAAAAAAACGACATTTCTATATAAATTTTTCTCTAAATTTATTGTTCTACATGTCTTTGATAAAAAAAAATGCAATAAGTGTATATTTATTGGTTTGGGTAAAAGTTATAGCATTTATAAACTATGGTACAAAAATGTGAATTTCCGCTTTTTGAAGCAGCTCTGACTTTCTGAGCACCTGTCATGTTTCCTGAGGTTCTACAATGCCCAGACAGTAGAAAAACCCCACAAATGACCCCATTTCGGAAAGTAGACACCCTAAGGTATTCGCTGATGGGCATAGTGAGTTCATAGAACTTTTTATTTTTTGTCACAAGTTAGTGGAAAATGATGATTTTTATTTTTTATTTATTTTTTCCTTACAAAGTCTCATATTCCACTAAGTTGTGACAAAAAATAAAAACTTCCATGAACTCACTATGCCCATCACGAAATACCTTGAGGTGTCTTCTTTCCAAAATGGGGTCCCTTGTGGGGTAGTTATACTGCCCTGGCATTTTAGGGGCCCTAATGCTTGAGAAGTAGTTTGAAATTCAAATGTGTAAAAAATGTCCTGTGAAATCCTAAAGGTGCTATTTAGAATTTGGGCCCCTTTGCCCATCTAGGCTGCAAAAAAGTGTCACACATGTGGTATCGCCGTACTCAGGAGAAGGTGGGCAATGTGTTTTGGGGTGTTTTTTTACATATACCCATGCTGGGTGGGAGAAATCTCTCTAAAAGTCAACTTTTCCCATTTTTTTATACAAAGTTGTCATTTTAGAGAGATATTTCTCTCACCCAGCATGGGTATATGTACAAAGACACCCCAAAACGCATTGCCCTACTTCTTCTGAGTACGGCGATACCACATGTGTAACACTTTTTTGCAGCCTAGGTGCGCAAAGGAGCCCAAATTCCTTTTAGGAGGGCATTTTTAGACATTTGGATTCCAGACTTCTCACGCTTTAGGGCCCCTAAAATGCCAGGGCAGTATAAATACCCCACATGTGACCCCATTTTGGAAAGAAGACACCCCACGGTATTCCGTGAGGGGCATGGTGAGTTCATAGAATTATTTTTTTTTTTGGCACAAGTTAGCAGAAATTGATTTTTTTTTTTTTTTCTCACAAAGTCTCCCTTTCTGCTAACTTGTGACAAAAAGTTCAATCTTTCATGGACTCAATATGCCCCTCAGCGAATACCTTGGGGTGTCTTCTTTCCGAAATGGGGATTTATACTGCCCTGGCATTTTAGGGGCCCTAAAGCGTGAGAAGAAGTCTGGAATATAAATGTCTAGAAATTTTTACGCATTTGGATTCCGTGAGGGGTATGGTGAGTTCATGTGAAATTTTCTTTTTTGTCACAACTTAGTGGAATATGAGACTTTGTAAGAAAAAACAAAAAAACTAAAAATCTATTTCCGCTAACTTGCGACAAAAAATAAAAAAAATCTTCTATGAACTCGCCATGCCCCTCAAAAGTGATCTTTTTATAGCGCCGCAGCGATTTTACGGTGTTTTTGCAGTGATCAGGGAAAAAAATTTCTGTCACTGCGGTGGGGCGGACTGAACGCAAGTGTGCGCACAAGATCAGGCCTGATCGGGCGAACACTGCGTTTTTTGTAGAGCCTATAGAACATGTCCTATTCTTGTCCGCAATTGCGGACAAGAAAAGGCATTTTCTATATAGTTCTGGCAATGTGCGGATCCGCAAAACACATACGGACGTCTGAATGGAGCCTTACAGGGGGGTGATCAATGACAGGGGGGTGATCAGGGAGTCTAATATGGGGTGATCACCCCCCTGTCATTGATCACCCCCCTGTAAGACTCCATTCAGACGTCCGTATGTGTTTTGCGTATCTGCAAAACACATACTGACGTCTGAATGGAGCCTTACAGGGGGTGATCAGAGAGTCTACATGGGGTGATCACCCCCCTGTAAGGCTCCATTCAGACATCCGTATGTGTTTTGCGGATCCGCAAAACACATACTGACGTCTGAATGGAGCCTTACAGGGGGGTGATCAATGACAGGGGGGTGATCAGGGAGTCTATATGGGGTGATCAGGGGTTAATAAGGGGTTAATAAGTGACAAGGGGGGGGTGTAGTGTAGTGGTGATTGGTGCTACTTACAGAACTGCCTGTGTCCTCTGGTGGTCGATCCAAGCAAAAGGGACCACCAGAGGACCAGGTAGCAGGTATATTAGACGCTGTTATCAAAACAGCAACTATACACCTTTAAGGGGTTAAAAAAAAATTGCATCTTTAGCCTGCCAGCGAACGATCGCCGCTGGCAGGCTGCAGATCCACTCGTTTACCTTCGGTTCCTGTGTGCGCGCGTTCACTGGACCGCCTCCAGACCGCAATCCTGCGTTAGGCGGTCCGGAGGCGGTTAAAGAGGAGCTTTCACCGATCCTGACATTGTGAACTAGGTATCATGACATATACAGCGGCGCCCAGGGATCTCACTGCACTTACTATTATCCCTGGGCGCCGCTCCGTTCTCCCGTTATGTCCTCAGTTATGTTCGGGGACTTGGTTATAGTAGGCGGAGTCTGCCCTTGTTCTGCTGGGCGTCTCCTTCTCCTAGGCTGTAGCGCTGGCCAATCGCATCGCAGAGCTCACAGCCTGGGAGAAAAAGCCTCCCAGGCTGTGAGCTCTGCGCTGCGATTGGCCAGTGCTACAGCCTAGGAGAAAGAGACGCCCAGCAGAACAAGGGCAGACTCCGCCTACTATAACCAAGTCCCCGAACATAACGGAGGACATAACGGGAGAACGGAGCGGCGCCCAGGGATAAGAGTAAGTGCAGTGAGATCCCTGGGCGCCGCTGTATATGTCATGATACTTAGTTCACAATGTCAGGACCGGTGAAAGGTCCTCTTTAAGGGAGCGGAGTGCTGTGGAGGTGACAGTCCAGGGGCAGGTAGGGTGGCCATTCAGGTAACCCTCAAAAGATGGACTTAAAAACCCCGCCCCCATGTCTTGCTAAGCCATGCCTAATCCGGTTAGGCCACACCCCTCGCATTCCGCAGCCGACAGGGATTGAAAAAATGAAGGTAAAAATCAACTTCTGTCAGCTGCAGGGGTGGGAGGGACGGTGACTTTCTCCATGCAGCTCACGCTCAGACAGCACAGTGCTGCTGTCTGAGAGTGAGCTGTTCAAAAGAACATCCCTGTGTCTGTCCAGGCCCTGTGCCGGACGGAGGACAGGGAGTCTGAAAGCAGGACTGTCCGGCCTAAAACCAAACCTCTGGCCACCCTAGGGGCAGGCTTCTGTGGAGGTCACAGTTAAGGGGACGGTCCGCTATGGAGGTCAGTGTTAAGGGGCAGAATGCTGTAGAGGCCATTGTTAAGAGGACGTGGAGTTGTGGAAATCTCTGTTAAGGAGATGAGGTACTGTGGAGGTTACTAATGAAGGGGTGGCCGCTGTGGAGGTCACTGTTAAAGGGGCGGGATGCTGTCGAGATCACTGTTAAAGGGGCGGTCTGCTGTGGAGGTCACTGAAAAGAGGGCGGGGTGCTGTGGAGGTCACTAAAAAGGGGGCGGGGTGCTGTGGAGGTCACTGTTAAAGGGGCGGGCACTGTGGAGGTCATTGTTAAGGGGACAGGGAACTGTGGAGGTCACAGTTAAGAGGACGGTCCGCTATGGAAGTCAGTGTTAAGGGGTGGGGTGCTGTAGAGGTCACTGTTAAAGGGGCAGGGTACTATAGATGTCACTGTTATAGTACTGTTGATATCTTTTAATGACATACACAAACATTAAATTAAATAGATGAAATATACCCGTGCGAAGCCGGGTCCTTCTGCTAGTTATTTATAAATCTGCCCAAAAGTTTGAAAGAGTAGGATTGCCATGGGACATAGAATGAGGGCTTCCATAGACATCTATAATAGACTGGGGCTAAACAGCCCCCCACCAATCAGATACTGATGACCTGTCCATAGCATATGGATAGTCTATTCAATCCTGAAGAATTCTTGTACAAGCCATTCTGAGAAAGCCAGTCGGATGACTAGTAAAACATCTTCAAGGGGAAAAATTCAAGTCCAGTTGCTCTGACTTCTCACTACTGATATGGCAGATCCAGTCTACAGTATATTACTGAAAAATGTCCCCAGACTGATAAAGGGGGTGTCTAATGACATAAAAAGTTCTTCACTGGTTTTCTACAGTGAATGAATGAACCATAGTAATATGATCATTTTACAAATCAGCTGTGGTGGAGAAGGCAGCTGAATTACCTAATGAATAAAGCCAGATAAGCCTGTCCCTTCATACCTGTCTCCGGCATACCGAGAGGAGGAGGGCGCTTCCTGTCACTGCTGTGCCGCTAAATCACAACTTACCATCAAAGAGTGAAATCGGGCCAGAGGTAACGTTTTTAGAATGAAAGTATATTAGGAAGGTTCTATATTTTACAATTGAAAACCACTCAAGAACTTTTTCTGTTGTCAGACAACCCCTTTAACTAGCACGAGTCTTCTTTGTCTTCTGTGTATTTTTTAAAAAATATGTAGCTATGGTAGGGCTGATATACACGTGAAGATACAGTAGACTGATATCCACAAGACACTATGTTATCAAATCTCTCTCTTGTTAGTCTCTTATCAGTACTCACTAGGTACAAGGTAGCAGTCCTAGATGACAAGTATCATCTAATGTACCGGCAGAAGGCCCTCAAAGCTGCTCCATTTCTACAGTGTTCTCACTGTAATAAGAAAATATGTACAGCTACATGACTAACGTCTAGATTTAGATGACTGCTTTTATATATTGGTGTTAGGGCTACAGCAGCAGCCTTCTCCGGCAAGTGAACAGCCTGCCGGATCCGTGCTGCTGCTAGTGCACATGTGCCGCCGGAAGTCCGCTCCGGCCCCATTGACTATAATGGGGACAGGCTGGAGGTCTGGTCGCAGCACGGCAAACATGCCGAGAGGCGGCTGGAATAAAACTACAACATGTCTGATACACACCCAGCTGACTGGCAGGGGTGTGTGGTGTCGGGCCACTGCCGATGAGATACTGATGGATAGGCCATCAATATTAAAATCGTGGAATACCCCTTTAATGTCCTGCACACTATCATATGCTAATATATAAAAATCATATATTGGAATTTGGTTGCTCTTACACTGCATCTTGACCTTTTGCTTCACTTTCCCAGTGCATATGTCATCATATCCAAAGACTCTCCCGTTCACATATCAGAAGCTAAGAGTGCGCTTTTAGCCTCCATTATGCTGTTATACATCTGTACACATAATATTCTGCTGTATGGAAAAGCAGAGCATGCTGAACTATTCCACACAGAGGCCTCCAGTGTAAAAACATAGCACACTGTATGCATTTTTTAACAGGGGAGCCTACTGGTCACAAGTGCCACTGTATGACATGTGTCATCTGTAGGAGGCATCTGTCAGAGGTAACCGCGGGAAATCCTCCTGAGGTTTACCCCTGATGGTCACTGCAAAAATGCAGTGTGAAAACAACCTTAAAAAGACACAATTAAGGCTAGGTCTACACGACATTTGTCGCGTGACATTTTGTTGCACCAATGACGCACGACAATTTTTATAAGGATAGTCTATGGTGCGGCACTGCGACATGCTACATGCTGCAACTGCGACAGTCGCAAAAAATCCATTCGAGATGGATTTTTCTGCGAGTGTCGCGTCGCAGCATGTCGCATGTCGCAGTGCGACACCATAGACTACCATTATAAAAATTGTCGCGCGACATCGGTGCAACAAAATGTCGCGCGACAAATGTTGCAGTGTAGTTGTGCCCCATCTGTCGCACGACAATACACATGTCGTCGTGTAGACCTAGCCTAAGGCTACTTTCCCATCTCCATTTTTGCTGGATCAGCAAAAATGCTTCCATCATGATAATACAACCATCTGCATACATTATGAATGGATCCGCCTGTATTATCTCTAAAATAGCCATGACGGATCCATCTCTAAAACCACTGTAAGTCAATGGGGGACGGATCCGTTTTCTTTTGTGTCAGAGAAAACATATCCGTCATCATTGACTTACATTGTGTGTCAGGACTGATCCGTTTTGCTCTGCATCCCAGGACGCATTCAAAAACGCTGCTCAAGATAGGACTTAGCGCTGACGTCCAGTGGCCAGGCAAACAGAAAGCACACACACTTAATCTAGCTCACCTCCCTGGTCTGTAAATGCAGTCCCGGTTCCAGAAGCCTGGGGTGTGTCCCCGCCGTGATCGGCATAAAATACAAAAGAAAAGAAAGGCTCCGGATTCGTATAGAGGTCCTCTAAAAACTTCTTCTTTATTCACGAATAGTGTTAACAGCAGACATATCCACCCAGTATACAAAGACAATTGACGCGTTTCGGAACTAAGTCCTTAGTCGTAACAACGTAACAAAATGAAGCCCATGAATTTATATGTATCCCAAACCCACCTCTCCAAATTTCCAGGGAGGGGGAGCTGACATCATTGGTTGCTTCATTAGGTTAACACCTTTTAGGGCTCTTTCACACTTGCGTTGTCCGGATCCGGCGTGTACTCCACTTGCCGGAATTACACTCCGGATCCGGAAAAACGCAAGTGTACTGAAAGCATTTGAAGACGGAACCGTCTTCAAAATGCTTTCAGTGTTACTATGGCAGCCAGGACGCTATTAAAGTCCTGGTTGCCATAGTAGGAGCGGGGAGCGGTATACTTACAGTCCGTGCGGCTCCCGGGGCGCTCCAGAATGACGTCAGAGCGCCCCATGCGCATGGATGACGAGTCCAATGCGATCACGTGATCCATGCGCTTGGGGCGCCCTGACGTCACTTTGGAGCGCCCCGGGAGCCGCACGGACGGTAAGTATACTGCTCCCCCACTCCACTTTACCATGGCTGCCAGGACTTTAGCGTCCCGGCAGCCATGGTGACCATTCAGAAAAAGCTAAATGTCGGCTCCGGCAATGCGCCGAAACGACGTTTAGCTTAAGGCCGGATCCGGATCAATGCCTTTCAATGGGCATTAATTCCGGATCCGGCCTTGCGGCAAGTCTTCAGGATTTTTGGCCGGAGCAAAAAGCGCAGCATGCTGCGGTATTTTCTCCGGCCAAAAAACGTTCCGTTCCGGAACTGAAGACATCCTGATGCATCCTGAACGGATTTCTCTCCATTCAGAATGCATTAGGATAATCCTGATCAGGATTCTTCCGGCATAGAGCCCCGACGACGGAACTCTATGCCGGAAGAAAAGAACGCAAGTGTGAAAAAGCCCTTACCTAATCAAATAGAACCTGTGTTTCACATTGTGCAATGGCCTATAGCCTCTTAACCCCTAATGAACCATAGTAGCAATTTGCTGACATCCGTGCAAAGGGGAGAAACCGCTAAAAGACCGCACAATGTGAACGACATAACATAATACATAATACAAAATAACAAAATTCTGTGCTGAAAAGACCTTCTTTTACTGCTATACCAGTTCTATATTCAGTATATATTAAAAAGGACCCGTATAGCCATAAACAGAAAGTGCATGGAGATGAAAACATGAAAAAATACATTTCAATGTAATGTGTGACTATGTTGTCAAACTAAACTGGTTATTGATAGATGTACATTAACTCCTTTTTTAGATTTAAACCAGTAGGAACCCTGCTGTTCAATCTGAAGATCCAAAATGCCTCTCGCAATAGGAGTTTTTTACGATGATCCCCTCCTCTTGGGGGGGCAGAGACCCTCTCAATCCCAAAGGCAGTGAAGCTACTGACCTTCCGGGCATCTACCTGTACAAAATGTCTTGCTACATTTGAGACACCCAATGCATTAGGATTACTAATGTAATTCAGATGTTCCAAGAGTCTACTTTTAAATTTACGCATGGTACTGCCTATATAGATCAAATCGCACTCAGTGCAGCGGACAATATACACAACTCCCGCAGAATTACAATTGATGTAATTCTTAATTGAAAAACTGCAGGAGTGGTCTGAAGAATCGAAGGATTGTGTGGGGGTCACATAATTACAACATTTACATGGATTACTCCCACATCTTGTGAACCCTCTGTATCTAAGCCAACTAGATCCCTTGATGTGAATAGAGACGGGGACAGTGAATTGGACAAGGTAGGAGCTCTCCTAGACACTATTTTTCTGCCTGATTTCAATGCATTGTATAGTATCTCGTCATCATACAGAATCGGAAGACATCCTTTAATGATAGAACAGATTCTATTAAATTCCTTACTATAAGTTATAGATAGAATCGGGGTGTTGCTCCACCTCCCGTCACCGTGTCCATTCACATCCAGCCCATGATTCATGTTACCAAGCTTTTTTTCTTCTTTGGACCCATAGTATACTATATCTGCTTTTTTTGGGATGCTATACTTCTACCCCTTTGTAACATCCAATCAGGGTAGTTCCTTGCTTTTAACCTCTTGTCCACCGCACTAAATTCCTCCTCCAAATACATACGTAAGCTGCAATTCCTAGCAGCTCGTATGTATTCCCCCACAGGGATCGCCCTAATTACATGTAAAGGGTGGTGACTTCTAGCATTGAGTATTGAATTGCCTGCTATGTTTTTCCTATAAGTTCGTTTGCGCACAATCTCACCTGGACATCCGTGGAGTGTCAAATCCAAATAGTTGATCCTAGATTCACTGACCATGCATGTGAACCGTAAATTATAATCGTTGTTATTTAAATAGGTCTGGAGGTCTGGGACGGCAGACACATCGCCCGCCCATATCATGAGCAGGTCATCGATGTATCTGCCGTACCAGACCAACCCAGGACCAAAGGGATTATCCAAACTATAAATATATTTTTCCTCCCAATATGCCATGGTCAAATTTGCTAGTGAGGGCGAAAATTTGGCCCCCATTGACACTCCACGTGTCTGGAGATAGTGCACACCATCGAACCTAAAATAATTATGTGTGAGTAAAAAGGCGCTCAGTAAGGGATCCAATGCCGGCAGACCTCCTTATGTATCTTGGGCAAGGCATGCATTATTGGAGTCACTGGTGCATCCACGCAAAGAAACTTAAATTCAGTTTCATCAAATAGACCACTATCCCGACCCTTTTGGATTAGTAACATGTATCTGAGTTTAAACTCTATTAGTGGATCCCTAGTCAATTTTCTATACGTGGATGCATCAGATAACATATCCAACATTTGCGATTGATATACCGCACTGTCCAGGATTACCACAGCCCCCCCTTTGTCGGACATTTTTATTACAATTTCATCCCGCATCTGCAGATCTATGAGGGCCTGTGCCTGAGAACGGGTTAAATTGTTACTGCTCCCAATCCCCTTACTCTCCTGTTGTAATCCTCTCAGTTCTTTTTCTAGTACCTCTTGGAATATATCCATACTAGCGGTATGTGACATTACTGGATAAAACCGTGGATTACTTGTTTGTAATTTTCTCCCACTTTTGGCTACTTCCACGATTCCCTGTTCCTGCTGCAGCCCCGCAAAACTGCACAGTGAAACTTGTTCATTATAAAATAAATCTTTATATATATTTTCCTCCTGGAACCCTGTTTCAGTCGGCGGGGGGTCAGCAGGAGCAGGGATATCATGGAAGGCAAACAGAAACTGCTGAGCAGGTTGGCTTATCAACAGTAGTCCCCTTTCTCTGCAGTTTCCGTAAGTCCAGCCACCTGGGGTCGGTGCTTAGTCCCATCTCACCTTGAAAATGGCAAAATGGGAAACCCTTTGAACTATTTTATGAAGGGTATTTGGAGAAAGAAGGAAGAAATTAAACAGCTTAGAATGTCGGAGATAAACACAAGATGCTACAAGGTGGACGTTCACTTTAAGGCGAGAATTTGATGCTATATCTTATAGGTAACCAGGCACAGTGTCTAGGCACCTAAATATAACAAGCGTAATCTATACATATGCAAGGTTTACTGCTTATTAGATACTTAAAAAAACTACAGAATGTAATTTGCACTAAATTTCGTTATACAGTTGCAAGAAAAAGTATGTGAACCCTTTGGAATGATATGGATTTCTGCACAAATTAGTAATAAAATGTGATCTGATCTTCATCTAAGTCACAACAATAGACAATCACAGTCTGCTAAAACTAATACACAAAGAATTAAATGTTACCATGTTTTTATTGAACACACCATGTAAACATTCACAGTGCAGGTGGAAAAAGTATGTGAACCCCTAGACTAATGACATCTCCAAGAGCTAATTGGAGTTAGGTGTCAGCCAACTGGAGTCCAATCAATGAGATTAGATTGGAGGTGTTGGTTACAGCTGCCCTGACCTATAAAAAACACACACCAGTACTGGGTTTGCTTTTCACAAGAAGCATTGCCTGATGTGAATGATACCTCGCACAAAAGAGCTCTCAGAAGACCTACGATTAAGAATTGTTGACTTGCATAAAGCTGGAAAGGGTTATAAAAGTATCTCCAAAAGCCTTGCTGTTCATCAGTCCACGGTAAGACAAATTGTCTATAAATGGAGAAAGTTCAGCACTGCTGCTACTCTCCCTAGGAGTGGCCGTCCTGTAAAGATGACTGCAAAAGCACAGGGCAGACTGCTCAATGAGGTTAAGAAGAATCCTAGAGTGTCAGCTAAAGACTTACAAAAGTATCTGGCATATGTTAACATCCCTGTTAGTGAATCTACGATACGTAAAACACTAAACAAGAATGGATTTCATGGGAGGATACCACAGAGGAAGCTACTGCTGTCCAAAAAAAACATTGCTGTATGTTTACAGTTTGCACAAGAGCACCTGGATATTCCACAGCAGTACTGGCAAAATATTCTGTGGACAGATGAAACCAAAGTTGAGTTGTTTGGAAGAAACACACAACACTATGTGTGGAGAAAAAGAGGCACAGCACACCAACATCAAAACCTCATCCCAACTGAGAAGTATGGTGGTAGGGGCATCATGGTTTGGGGCTGCTTTGCTGCGTCAGGACCTGGACGGATTGCTATCATCGAAGGAAAAATGTATTCCCAAGTTTATCAAGACATTTTGCAGGAGAACTTAAGGCCATCTGTCCACCAGCTGAAGCTCAACAGAAGATGGGTGTTGCAACAGGACAACGACCCAAAGCATAGAAGTAAATCAACAACAGAATGGCTTAAAACAGAAGAAAATACAACTTCTGGAGTGGCCCAGTCAGAGTCCTGACCTCAACCCGATTGAGATGCTGACCTCGAGAAAGCGATTCACACCAGACATCCCAAGAATATATCTGAACTGAAACAGTTCTGTAAAGAGGAATGGTCAATAATTACTCCTGACCGTTGTGCACGTCTGATCTGCAACTACAGGACACGTTTGGTTGAAGTTAATGCTGCCAAAGGAGGTTCAACCAGTTATTAAATCCAAGGGTTCACATACTTTTTCCACCTGCACTGTGAATGTTTACATGGTGTGTTCAATAAAAACATGGTCACATTTAATTCTTTGTGTGTTATTAGTTTAAGCAGACTGTGATTGTCTATTGTTGTGACTTAGATGAAGATCAGATCACATTTTATTACCAATTTGTGCAGAAATCCAAATCATTCCAAAGGGTTCACATACTTTTTCTTGCAACTGTATATATTTTGAGGCTGCCTTCCTGTATTGACCAGTGCTTGACATTCTGCATCTGTATGTCAATTATTTTACATATGTCAACAAGTGTGTTGAACCCAAATAATAGATGAGATGAATGTCCTTGCTTGTCAATTTCATGGCCACATATTACGGCTTCAATCAGCTTGGGAGTATGGAATACTGAATTAGTTATACTCTATTACAATTTACTGTTTAGTTTATGGCTTTTGGTGTTTTTATAGGATTATTAATATGCATTAAGGCTTACCAGAAGGAAAACCTGTCTTGTAATTTTATAAATTTGTCTCGGGTACCAGACGCTCTCATTTGGGCTTTTCTTAGGAAACAGAAAATGTTACAGTAATCTATATTTTATAAACATTTAAGTGGCACGAAAATGACTCAAGACGTGATCACCCTACACTGTGTAATTACATTTCAGATTAGATCCAGGGTATAAAATATTTATAAAAACTAATGCTAATACTGTAATAGCAATGCTACTTTCACCAGGCTCTGACAGGATTATTAACTCACTTACAAAAGCCATCATAATGAGCAATACGCAGTGTTTCCTACAATGTCCCGGCATGTTTCCACACCGTGTAATAGATCTCACTAACACGCCGCTGTATGCAGCCCATTTACCCACGTGTAACCTCTGCTTCTTCGAAGGGCTTTTACAAATGTTGTATTTGCCTAATACAACCAGGCACATGAAGGGCATCTATACAATTATGCGGCCATATTGTGTTAGTCCTCATTCATTTCTATTTTCAGAGAAAAATAAGGAACTGCTGTAACCCCATGAGTGGTTCTGGTCCTGTGTCGGTTTAACAACTATAACTTTGTGATTTGTTGGACTATACAAATTATAAGAAAATTATATTTCTGTGACAGAAACAGTGAAATTTATTGTTTTACATTTAGTTTCTTACATGGTGAGTCTCTTGACTTGGTTTAACAGATGTGGACTCCAAGAAAATCTCTGCTCCTATATCCTGCATTTAATCAGAAAAGGAGCACGAAATAGTGAAGTACCCCAAATATTTTCGAATCCTTAGCATTTTATTAATAAAGCAAGCATAGGCAGCTCTCACCTGTATATCCTTGTCTCGAGCCAGGACATAGCGTCTGGATGCGCTATAAGTAAAACTTCAGAAAAAGTCCAGCTCCAAATGATAATAAATCTTTATTCAAGCGGTTTAAAAATATTCCATAGAGGAAGTACCTTTATTGAATACGGTCTGAAACGCGTAACAAGTGTACCTGTATGGAATATTTTTAAACCGCTTGAATAAAGATTTATACCTTGATCATTTGGAGCTGGACCACAAAGTTTTTTCTGAAAGCTCAGCATTTTATTGTACTTACAAAACGTCATAAAATCACAAGCATGTAGTAATAAAAACTGGTTTCCCATCATATGCCCAACCTGGGTTTAACTTCTGCCTTATCAGGGACAGTTCCCCTGACGAAGCAGAGGTGAAACCCGGGGACAGGCACATGACGGGAAACCAATTTTTATTACTACATGCTACAAATACAATAAAATGCTGGGGATTCGAAAAATATTTGGGGTACTTCACTATTTTGCGCTCCTTTTCTGGTTAAATGCAGGATATATGGGCAGAGATTTGTTTGGAGTCCACATCTGTTAAACTAGTGAATGACTACGTCAAGAGACTCTTTATGTACTCTGTATGTACTTTGGATTGGTTGAACCTATTTCATTTGAACACTGCATCTAGCGAATGTCAAAAGAATTGCACTGCAATGTGAGACCTTATGCAATTGCTGCACAACTGTCTAATACTATAGGATTTATTTTTCAGGTAGCATGCAACCTTGCCAGCATTTGCAACAATTGTGACGGTTTGGTTTGCAATTTGGCAGTACTCTTTCTTTCCAGCCAAAATGCTAAGTAAAATAGCTGTGCGACAGCAAGTCGCACAAATGTACTTTGTTGCGCAACTTGTCTGAAACTTTGCATGACCAGAGTCACTGTGTAGCCCCAGCCGTACACTGTGGATGCAGTCCTCGTTTGGCTTGTTCACTCTGTGATCAAAGTCTAAAACTAATAACTATATTTTACCTTCTTGAATATATCTAGAGACTGAAAGATGTTGTCTATAAACGAATATTCCTTTTTACGGGTACTTTCACACTAGCGATATTCTTTTCCGGTATTGAGTTCCGTCACAGGGGCTCAATACAGGAAAAAAACGGATCAGTTTTATCCTAATGCATTCCGAATGGAGAGCATTCCGTTCAGGATGCATCAGTTCAGTCCCTCTTAAGTTTTTTTGGCCTTCAAAATACCGCAGCATGCTGCAGTTTTCTCTTCAGCCAAAAATCCTGAACACTTGCCGGAATGCCGGATCTGGCATTAATTTCCATTGAAATGTATCAATGCCGGATCCGGTACTAAGTGTTCCGGAACACCGGATCCGGTTTCCCGATCTGCGCATGCGCAGACCTTTAAAAATGAGAAAAAAATAAATACCGGATGACAACTGGAAAGACGGATCCGGTATTGCAATGCATTTGTCAGACGGATCCACATGCGGATCCGTCTCACAAATGCATCAGTTTGTGTCCGGATTGCAGGATCCGGCAGGCGGTTCCGTCGACGAAATTGCCTGCCGGAATCCTCTGCCGCAAGTGTGAAACTACCCAAATTTACAAACATTTTGAAAAAACTGATCAAGTAAAAAAGACACAAATTCCCTACAGTAGTGATAACGGGTAAAATGATCAACCACTGGTGGATGATTGAGGGAGCTCAATACTATGCACATTGTACGGGTATAGTCACACAGTGAGAAAAGGAAGCAAAACATGCAATTTGACCGTACTTTGTGAAAATACCCTCAGGATCAGTGGGGGCCCATTAGTCAGAATCTTTAACAGTGTTTCAGTAGATCACAGGGTGAAAAAGAAGCTGCAGGTAAAGTAGCCCCATTTTAAGTGGCGAACATAAAAAAAACATTAGAAAAGGCATTGCTCTCTGTAAAACATTGGATTAGAGGGAACACATCCTGCTAAGTTGCTGGCCAGGGTTATTGCCTTTCATAAAAGCAAAGAAAATCCTGCTTTGAAAAGAGCGAATAAATCAGACAAGGGACAATAATGCCCTAGACGTAATTTAATTACTGAAAGGACAAAACAAGACAAACCCAATAATCTAAAGTCTCTAGATGGCCATCATTGGCAGGATGCGATCTGACAATTCCCCCATCTTTACCTTCTTTTCCCGATACACCTTGCAGCAGTTCTTTGATAACACCAGCTTGTCACCAGGACTGAAAATGTCATTTTGAAGAAAAAGGAAGATGCACAAATCAGTGTTCTTACAACCATCAGAGTGTTATTTATCTGCATATACTTTATGAACCTTCTCTTGCAATACATAACAAATATTAAAGTGAAGCTCCACATTCACCAGCATATGGTATTAATAGCTTGTGCGAGTCGAGGACACAAAGGAAAAAAGCTGCCCAGTTCTATCACCGCTGTAGCCAAACTAGCCCCCCAGACATGGGCAAATTACTGGACTGTATTGATTTCTACTTATTTTAGCAGGGTCATCGTTACAGCTACTACACAATTCAACTATAGAACGAAAGGGCCTAAAGCACCTACATATTGTCCTGATCCCTCGCCATGTGGCTGCTCTGATTTCTAACACTTTAATGGGTGCATATTACAATAAGACAACAATACATAGTAATGAATACTTAATGAATACTTCTGTTCAGTTTTTACAAAAGAAAAAGAAGGAGAAGGACCTCCACTAGAAAGGATGACTAATAAATCATTTAATGCATGTATCTTTACAGAGGAAGATGTTCTAAGTTTGCTGTCTAAGGTGAAGACAAATAAGTCACAGGGGCCTGATGAGATACACCCAAAATTATTAAAAGAGCTTAGTGGTGAGCTGGCAAAACCGCTAACAGATTTATTTAACCAATCATTAGTAACAGGAGTCGTCCCGGAAGATTGGAAATTGGCAAATGTCGTGCCCATTCACAAGAAAGGTAGTAGGGAGGAATCGAGCAACTATAGACCAGTGAGTCTGACATCAATAGTAGGCAAATTAATGGAAACCCTATTAAAGGATAGGATTGTGGAACATCTAAAAACCCATGGATTGCAAGATGAAAAACAACATGGGTTTACTTCAGGGAGATCATGTCAAACAAATCTTATATTCAAATTTTTTTGACTGGGTGACTAAAATAATAGACGGTGGAGGTGCAGTAGACATCGCATATCTAGATTTTAGTAAGGCTTTTGACACTGTCCCACATACAAGACTTATCAATAAACTGCAGTCATTGAGCATGGACTCCCATATTGTTGAGTGGATTAGGCAGTGGCTGAGTGACAGACAGCAGAGGGTTGTAGTCAATGGAGAACATTCAAAACAAGGTCATGTTACCAGTGGGGTTCCACAGGGATCTGTACTGGGACTAATTTTGTTTAATATCTTCATAAGTGATATTGCAAAAGGCCTCGCTGGTAAGGTTTGTCTTTTTGCTGATGACACAAAGATATGTAACAGGGTTGATGTTCCTGGAGGGAAACGCCAAATGGAAAAGGATTTAGGAAAACTAGAGGAATGGTCAGAACTCTGGAAACTGAAATTTAATGTGGATAAGTGCAAGATAATGCACCTGGGGCGTAAAAACCCAAGGGCAGAATATAGAATATTTGACACAGTCCTGACCTCAGTATCTGAGGAAAGGGATTTAGGAGTAATTATTTCAGAAGACTTAAAGGTGGGAAGACAATGTAATAGAGCAGCACGAAATGCCAGCAGAATGCTTGGATGTATAGGGAGAGGTATAAGCAGTAGAAAGAGTGAAGTGCTTATGCCGCTGTACAGAACACTGGTGAGACCTCACTTGGAGTATTGTGCGCAGTACTGGAGGCCATATCTCCAGAAGGATATAGATACTCTAGAGAGAGTTCAGAGAAGAGCTACTAAACTAGTACATGGATTGCAGGATAAAACTTACCAGGAAAAGTTAAAGGACCTTAACATGTATAGCTTGGAAGAAAGAAGAGACAGAGGGGATATGATAGAAACTTTTAAATACATAAAGGGAATCAACTCGGTAAAGGAGGAGAGCATATTTAAAAGAAGAAAAACTACCACAAGAGGACAGAGTTTTAAATTAGAGGGGCAAAGGTTTAAAAGTAATATAAGGAAGTATTACTTTACTGAGAGAGTAGTGGATGCATGGAATAGCCTTCCTGCAGAAGTGGTAGCTGCAAATACAGTGAAGGGGTTTAAGCATGCATGGGATAGGCATAAGGCTATCCTTCATATAAGATAGGGCCAGGGACTATTAATAGGATTCAGATATATTGGGCAGACTAGATGGGCCAAATGGTTCTTATCTGCCGACACATTCTATGTTTCTATGTTTCTAGTAACATAGTAACATAGTACATAAGGCCAAAAAAAGACATTTGTCCATCCAGTTCGGCCTGTCACCCTGCAAGTTGATCAAGAGGAAGGCAAAAAAAACCCTGTGAGGTAGAAGCCAATTTTCCTCACTTTAGGGGAATAAAAAATTCCTTCCCGACTCCAATCAGGCAATCAGAATAACTCCCTGGATCAACGACCCCTCTCTAGTAGCTATAGCCTGTAATATTATTACGCTCCAGAAATACATCCAGGCCCATCTTGAATTCCTTTATTGTACTCACCATCACCACCTCCTCAGGCAGAGAGTTCCATAGTCTCACTGCTCTTACCGTAAAGAATCCTTTTCTATGTTTGTGTACAAACCTTCTTTCCTCCAGACGCAGAGGATGTCCCCTCGTCACAGTCACAGTCCTGGGGATAAATAGATGATGGGAGAGATCTCTGTACTGACCCCTGATATATTTATACATAGTAATCAGATCTCCCCTCAGTCGTCTTTTTTCTAACGTGAATAACCCTAATTTTGATAATCTTTCAGTGTACTGTAGTTGCCCCATTCCAGTTATTACTTTAGTTGCCCTCCTCTGGACCTTCTCCAGCTCTGCTATGTCTGCCTTGTTCACTGGAGCCCAGAACTGTACACAGTACTCCATGTGTGGTCTGACTAATGATTTGTAAAGTAGTAGGAATATGTTCTCATCACGGGCATCTATGCCCCTTTTGATGCAACCCATTATCTTATTGGCCTTGGCAGCAGCTGCCTGACACTGGTTTTTGCAGCTTAGTTTGCTGTTTATTAAAATTCCTAGATCCTTTTCCATGTCAGTGTTACCGAGTGTTTTACCATTTAGTATGTACGGGTGACTTGCATTATTCCTTCCCATGTGCATAACCTTACATTTGTCAGTGTTAAACCTCATATACACTGCTCAAAAAAATAAAGGGAACACAAAAATAACACATTCTAGATCTGAGTTAATTAAATATTCTTCTGAAATACTTTGTTCTTTACAAAGTTGAATGTGCTGACAACAAAATCACACAAAAATAAAAAACTGGAAATCAAATTTTTCAACCCATGCAGGTCTGGATTTGGAGTCACACTCAAAATTAAAATGGAAAAACACACTACAGGCTGATCCAACTTTGATGTAATGTCCTTAAAACAAGTCAAAATGAGGCTCAGTAGTGTGTGTGGCCTCCCTGTGCCTGTATGACCTCCCTACAACGCCTGTGCATGCTCCTGATGAGGTGGCGGACGGTCTCCTGAGGCATCTCCTCCCAGACCTGGACTAAAGCATCTGCCAACTCCTGGACAGTCTGTGGTGCAACGTGACGTTGGTGGATAGAGCGAGACATGATGTCCCAGATGTGCTCAATTGGATTCAGGTCTGGGGAAAGGGCGGGCCAGTCCATAGCATCAATGCCTTCGTCTTGCAGGAACTGCTGACACACTCCAGCCACATGAGGTCTAGCATTGTCTTGCATTAGGAGGAACCCAAGGCCAACCGCACCAGCATATGGTCTCACAAGGGGTCTGAGGATCTCATCTCGGTACCTAATGGCAGTCAGGCTACCTCTGGCGAGAACATGGAGGGCTGTGCGGCCCTCCAAAGAAATGCCACCCCACACCATTACTGACCCAATGCCAAACCGGTCATGCTGGAGGATGTTGCAGGCAGCAGAACGTTCTCCACGGCGTCTCCAGACTCTGTCACGTCTGTCACATGTGCTCAGTGTGAACCTGCTTTCATCTGTGAAGAGCACAGGGCGCCAGTGGTGAATTTTCCAATCTTGGTGTTCTCTGGCAAATGCCAAACGTCCTGCACGGTGTTGGGCTGTAAGCCCAACCCCCACCTGTGGACGTCGGGCCCTCATATCACCCTCATGGAGTCTGTTTCTGACCATTTGAGCAGACACATGCACATTTGTGGCCTGCTGGAGGTCATTTTGCAGGGCTCTGGCAGTGCTCCTTCTGTTCCTCCTTGCACAAAGGCGGAGGTAGCAGTCCTGCTGCTGGGTTGTTGCCCTCCTACGGCCTCCTCCACGTCTCCTGGTAGCGCCTCCATGCTCTGGACACTACGCTGACAGACACAGCAAACCTTCTTGCCACAGCTCGCATTGATGTGCCATCCTGGATAAGCTGCACTACCTGAGCCACTTGTGTGGGTTGTAGACTCCGTCTCATGCTACCATTAGAGTGAAAGCACCGCCAGTATTCAAAAGTGACCAAAACATCAGCCAGGAAGCATAGGAACTGAGAAGTGGTCTGTGTTCACCACCTGCAGAATCACTCCTTTATTGGGGGTGTCTTGCTAACTGCCTATAATTTCCACCTGTTGTCTATCCCATTTGCTCAACAGCATGTGAAATTGATTGTCACTCAGTGTTGCTTCCTAAGTGGACAGTTTGATTTCACAGAAGTGTGATTGACTTGGAGTTACATTGTGTTGTTTAAGTGTTCCCTTAATTTTTTTGAGCAGTGTATATTAGCTGTAGACTGCAAGGTGAATACAAGTGCAACTCTAATGAGATGGGTGCAACCCCTCGGTGCAGTCATGATGCGTTCGGGTCATGGCCAGCTGTGGTCAGGAATCATACGGCCAATTAGGTGGCATCGGCCTGATATTTAACTAATGAAGACCTCACTGTAAAGGCGGCCTGAACTAGGTCCGGCGCGGCTTTTAAGAATTCAGATCACCTGGTTAAATATCAGGAAGCTGATGCCTAATTGGCCACATAGTTCTTGACCGCAGATGGCTTCGACCCGACCGGATCACGACTACGCCATGTGGTTGTACCATTAAGACATCTTAAAAAGGTTTCTACCCGGAACCTATGGGTCTACTCGGAGGTACTGTCTGACGTACACCACTATTTAGCCAAACAATGGCATACGTTACTCTGACGAGTGAATGAGGGCCTATGGGTACATCTGACCTATGTGCCAGGGCCTTTCCCAGTGCATACCCCAAATGGATAATGCCAACACATTGTGAATTTAGCTTTAGTTCACCAACACATTTGTTCATCTTGAATTCTGCTGACAGTTTAGAGACAGAAACCACTTGGAATATGAAAGAACGCAACATATATAGAATGGCTGATGATGCAAAATGTACTTTTAAAAATGGGCAGTTGTCAGCTCTCCTGCTTATTTATATAAATTCGTGAATTCTCCATAGGCATCTTTTCTTAGAACTTTCCCTCCTGGAAATAAATCATCATGGTCTGTTCTCGTATATGTTTGCTCAGAGTTTTAGGGACATATCCAATTGACAAAAATAATGATAACACCCAGGTATCAACGGATTGAATCTGCCTTTAACAGATTTACAATCAGGTCTGGAAAGTGTAGCTAATTATATCAATTACAAAGCTTTTATCTGCACAGTAGAAATAAACGTTGTAAATGTTTATTTGCAGTGGACTTTGCAGACCCTTGGACTCTTGCAGCGAACTTGAAGTTTGCATGCATGATGCCCTGTCCATGCAACAGGACTGGCTACCTGCAGCAGAATATATACGGCAAGAGGTGAGAAGACGTGGATATCAGATCTGTGCGCAGACAATTGCAGTCGTGTGAAGTGAGCTACAGTGAAAAATTACCATTTAAATCAATGCAATGTATTTTGACAGTGGTTTTTATGCGTATTTTACGTGGTAATATAGTACAAAAATATTTTGCATATTCTATGCTGAAACACAGATGAAAATACATTCAGGGCTCCAGATGGCGACCAAAATGGTCGCAAATGCGACCTAGAATTGCAAAATGGCGACAAGACTTTGTAGTCTTGTCGCCATTTTTGCGCCTAGACCCTCCGCTGCTCTGCCTCTTTAAGAACGGGATTTCATACAGCAGGCAGACGGCAATCCAATAACAGAGCTCCGCACAGTACAGAGCTCTGTTATTAGTGAGGAGGCTGCTGATTGGTCATAGTATCCACGGGCTGCCCTGCCATTGGCTGCTCCTCTCACACCCCCATTCTCCCGTGCTGAACACAATAGCAGCTTGCTCTTCAGTCATGAAAACAGGGACCGCTCCATAGAACAGGTTAGCTTAAGAAGCGAATACTTAACATTCCACAAACAGTCACAGTCACTCACCCCTACGCTGCCGCTGCTAAAGGCTAATCCTTATGTCTTTACGGCCCTGATAACACTCAGGGGTCCGCTGCTCGTGCTCCGTGTGAGCTCCCTGCCTGGGCTCACAAAAATTATCTTAATAAGGGAAGAAAAGGGTAATAGGAGTGCCGCGCTGGTCAAGACACTAAAAAGCCAGTGAACCATATCTCTTTCAATAGTCCGTGCTTAGTAGAAGGAGATAACCTCTCCTCCTACTAAGCACGGACTATTGAGAGATATATGGTTCACTGTCTTTTTAGTGTCTTGACCAGCGCGGGGCTCCTATTAACCCTTTACATACTTAACATTAGCAAGTGGCGAGATGACTGATGATCACCTCACCACTTGCCAATGGCTGCCGCTGCCCAGTATCCCCCCGCCTACCTAACTCTCTCTGCGAGTTTCCTATTTTATGCTGAAGTGTGGGAAGGGGGGAGGGGGGCTTTTCTGGTGTGAGCCCGATAAGTGCGATTGTGACCAGTTCAATCGGTTGGCGCACGTGTGGCGGTATGAGGGAGCACTCTGCCATTTGTACAGCCTACGATGCGGAGATGCCACCAGGCTGGGGAGGCTCAAGTGTGGCTGGCAGTGAAGGTGTTAAGGCCGCAGGGCTGCCGGTCGTTAAAGTAACGAGCCTGGTATAACAGGCTGATATAAGGGGCAGCCGCGCAGCCCACCTACTCCTTGCAGGACTCTGATCATGCACCCTCCCTATCAGCCCTTCCCAAACTATGGGCCCACTTACCGGCTAAAGCCCCCATACTACAAACCCAAGGGGCCCTACTGGAAGCCTCCCTAGAAGGGGGCCCCAGGGCCCATGAAGTCTGCCCTTCCCTTTGACTGCCTGGATAACTACCGGTGGGCTCAGCTGTAGGCCTTGCTCAGCCAGCTGGGGCCGGAGTTGGGGCTGACTGAGCCGCTCTTACACCAAAGAAGTAGGGGTTCAGGCACTATACACAGAGCTGCAGGGAGAGTGTGATGTCCTATTCACCCTAATAGAGCTCTATCATGGTGAATAGGACAAGGGATGAAAGATCCCAGGTTCTAGCCCCTAAGGGGGGAAATAGTTATTAAATAAAAAGTAAAAAAAAAAAAAAAGGTTAAAAAAAAACAAACACCAAAATATTAAGTTTAAATCACCCCCTTGCCCAATTTTACATATAAAATATATAAATAATACAAAAAAAATACATATCGCCACGCCCGGAAAAAGTGCAAACTATTAAAATATTAAAAAATATCTCCTATGCGGTGAACGCCGTGACAAACAAAAAAAAACTTGCAATTTGCCATTTTTTTTGTCACCTTGTCCCGACAAAAATTAGGTTAGGACTGTTCTATTATGGTCCAGACGTTCCATAAAATCTGGAATGCACACGGCTTTTTTGGCGTTTTCATTTTTTTAACGTGGTATCTAGTATCGCAATACTTTTTTATGGTATCAAAATCGAGTCAAAATTTTGGTATCGTGACAACCCTAGGTAAGACCTGTTCTTTATTTATTTTTTTCATTTTTTATTATTATACCGTAATTATATGTATTTTTAATTTGGCGACTAAAAATTTTAATTTGGCTCCAAAATTATTAAGGTTAGGAGCCAATGGCTCCTTGATATTTTTTTTTAGTCTGGAGCCCTGACATTGCGTGAGCAGTTCAGAGCACCGAGGGTGGACCCAAGCCACTCTGTGCACCCTTGTCCTCCTCCTGCTTCCTTTTCCAACCCCTCCTTCTCCTTCCTGATTGACAGGGCTAGGTTCCTGAATAGTCATCTCTCCTGACCCTGTGAATCAAGGAGAATACAAAAATTGAAGACGGTCGGCACTCCTCTGCCATTTTGGCAGATATACAGCATGACGGTTTGGCTATTGCGCATAATCTATCTAATGAAGAGAGACGGGCATTACGTAGTATGTTGGATGATAAATCTGTTATTTTTAAGCCAGCAGATAAAGGTGGCTCTTTAGTTATGCTGGATAGAGAGTATTACATCTCAGAAATTTTGACACAGCTTTCTGACAGGGACACTTACCATCCATTGAATAGGGACCCTGTCTACGATATTAAACGTAAACTGAATACCATTGTCCATACTCATAAAGAATTGGGTCTACTTGATGAAAAGTTGTGTCAATTTCTGATAAATCAGCATCCAGTTACACCTGTCCTGTATACGTTGCCTAAAATTCATAAAAGCATGATAGCCCCCCCTGGACGACCCATTGTTGCGTCAAATGACTCCATTTTGACTGCACCTGCCATGTTGATTGAAAAGGTACTAACCCCATTAACAAAAAATATGCCATCATTTGTATTAGATACTAACCAATTCTTGTCAGACATCAAAGATTTACATCTTGAGGCAGGAGATTTGTTTGTAACATACGATGTATGTAGTCTGTACACATGTATTGAACATACTAAAGGTCTTACTGCTGTGGAATGGATCCTGGAATTGTCAAAATATACTATTCAAGAAAAACATTTTTTTCTACAATAATTGGAATTAATTTTACAGGGAAATGATTTCCTGTTCCAGGATACATTCTTTCAGCAGAAGCGGGGTACCGCGATGGGCTCGCATGCCGCGCCGCCATACGCAAATAGTTATATGTCCTGGCTTGAAGCAAATTTTATATACAAAAATCCACTATACATACAATCATGTGTAGTGTGGCGTCGCTTTATAGATGACATTTTTTGCGTATGGCGGGGCGGCAGCGAGTCCCTTGATCAGTTCACCCAGTACTTAAACAACATATGGCCTGAGTTATGTTTCACAGTTCAGTATGACCTACAAAAGATAAATTTTCTGGACACCTTAGTGATTAAGGATCATGATAATTGTGTGCAAACCGATTTGTACATCAAAAAAACAGACAAGAACAGTTTGTTACACTACTCCAGTAACCATCCACCTTCTGTGAAGAGGTCTTTACCCTCTTCCCAGTTTAAACGTATTAAGAGAATTGTGTCGGATGAATCAGTGAGGGAGGTCAGATTCAATGAGATGGCAAAAAAGTTTTCCTTGAGGGGATATCCAAGACCCCTATTAGATTCCGAGATGAAAAAATGTAGTAACAAAATGGAGATATCTAAATCTCATACTGACAACAAACGGTTACCGTTTATTGTTAAATATCATCCATGGATCAATAAATTTCGCCACGTGGTCAACAAACATTGGGGGATTATGCGCACAGCCTATCCAGATACTGTTGAATTCCAGGATATCCCTATGATCTGCTACAAGAGAACTAGGAACATTAGAGATACCATTGTTAAAGCAGACATAGGGGGTATCATGAATATGCCTCGTCAACTTTTCCTTTCTACACCCAAGAGGGGCACCTTTCCTTGTTTACAGTGTGTTCACTGCTCTGCGGTTATTAAGGGTGAATCCTTTGTCCATCCGCATACTGGAAATTTTTTTCCTGTAAAAGGTTTCTTTACCTGTGATAGCAACTTTGTTGTGTACCTGTTAAAATGCCCTTGTGGCTTACTGTACATTGGTGAGACATCTGTCAGAATGAAGGACAGGTTCAGCAATCATAAATCTACCGTACGCAAGAAAAATCTCCTTTTGCCTGTGCCATTTCATTTTGACAGATGTACTCACAATGCTTCGCAGCTGAGATTTCAGATAATTGAGCAGGTGCTGCCACCACGCAGAGGAGGCAACAGGTTGCTATTACTCAAGAAACGTGAAAGTTTTTGGATCCACACTCTGCAGACCATTGAACCAAAGGGTTTAAATCGGGAATACGATTTAAATGCATTTTTGTAAGGAAAAGTTGTCTTTTTATATCATTGTAATAGGTAGCATTTATTATTGTATTTTAATACAAGATATATATTTTCTGCATTTGTTTAGTCACAGAGGAAATGAAACAAATGAAAAAATCAACAGGATTTGATATTGTCAGATGTGTAACCTGTGGGAGACTTATTTCACAGGGTAATTATTGTTATATATATATATTTTTTTTTTTTTGTTGTTGTTGTATTTATTGTAATTTTTTCTTTCTCACGCCAGTTGCATATTTCTCTTTTCTGTGAAACCCATTTTGTGATTGTGATAATATGAAGTAATTAGATTGCATGTTGAAAAGCATTGTAACTTTGTAGCAACAATGTGTGTAATTGTTGCACTTCATTTTTGTGTATCTCTGTTTCTATGGTGATGTGACCTCATCACGTTCGACGCCTACTGGGCGGTCTATTTAAATGTGTTTCATGTAGCAATTCATTATGCTTGACAAAGGCTCACACCTGAGCCGAAACACGTGTCGCATCAGCGCTGTTTCCTCCATGCTTCAATAAAGCCACAGATTTGTTCATCAGTGAAGTGCCGGTCCTTTGTTTCATATTGTGAATCAAGGAGAGGGGGGCTGGCAATGGAAGAAGGAGGAGCAAGGGTGCACACAGTGGTTTGGACCCGCCCTTGGTGCATTTAATTGCTCATTTGCATATGGATTAAAGGTACTTTTTCTACAGAATGATACAAAAGATTACTAATAAAATACACCATCACATTCAGATGAGATACACCTTCAAAACACTGAGGAACATTTATCAAGACTGGAGGAAAGAGCTTGGCAAATGTTCCTCACTGAGCCTGTTTGACAGGCTCGTTTTAAAAATTTCATATTCAACCTAAAAACTTGCATTGGGTAAAGCTTTCCTGACGAGATGGGATCCAATCATGCTTACGCTGCAGCTATACAATATTTGGATATGCCATCAGCCTCTGTAAAAATCTTTTAAAGGGTTTCTACCACTTCGTTTTCACATAATTAGCTTTCAGACACTAGCGATCCGCTAGTGTCTGCTCTGCCAAACAATCCTAATATAATAGCTTTTGGGGCAGCCGTTTTGCTAAAAAAAAGAACTTATATTGATATGCTAATGAGCCTCTAGGTGCTATGGGGGCGTCATTAGCACCTAGAGGCTCGGTCTACCTTCACAAAATGCCGCCGCCCAGCGCGTCCCTCCAGCCCGCCCATCTCCTCCGGAATGCGATCCTCCCTGTGAGCGTATGTATTCGGCGCATGCGCAGTGAATGTCTGACCGCTTCCCTGCTCAGACATCTCCACTGCGCCTGCGCCGATGACGTCATAGTGCTCCGAGGAACAGTGGAGATGTCTGAGCAGGGAAGCGGTCAGACATTCACTGCGCATGCGCCGAATACATACGCTCACAGGGAGGATCGCATTCCGGAGGAGATGGGCGGGCTGGAGGGACGCGATGGGCGGCGGCATTTTGTGAAGTTAGACCGAGCCTCTAGGTGCTAATGACGCCCCCATAGCACCTAGAGGCTCATTAGCATATCAATATAAGTTCTTTTTTTAGCGAAACGGCTGCCCCAAAAGCTATTATATTAGGATTGTTTGGCAGAGCAGACACTAGCGGATCGCTAGTGTCTGAAAGCTAATTATGTGAAAACGAAGTGGTAGAAACCCTTTAAAGGGAACCTGTCACCGGGATTTTGTGTATAGAGCTGAGGACAGGGGTTACTAGATGGCCGCTAGCACATCCGCAATACCCAGACCCCATAGCTCTGTGTGCTTTTATTGTGTAAAAAAACGATTTGATACATACTGTATTTTTTGCTTTATAAGACGCACTTTTTTTCCCTCAAAAGTGGGGGGGAAATGGCCGTGCGTCTTATAAAGCGAATACTTCGCTGGCCGCTATGCTGCACAGGGCGGCCAGCGAAGTATCAGTGACAGTGTGGAGGGAGGAGGCGGGGCCCGGTGCAGTGACTCTACTCTAATACACCGGGCCCCGCAACTGTTAAACATTCAATCTGATCTATATCTAATAGTATATGCTCTGTACGGCTCTTACTGTAGTACCGTAAGTATAGCGCAGACCGGCATCTCCCTCGGTCATGCGCCGCTTGCCGCACCTCCTTCCTCATGCGCCGTCTGCTCCAGCTCCCTCTGTCATGCGCCGCCTGACCCAGCTCCCTCTGTCATGCGCCGCCTGCCTGTTCATTCATAAAGTGAGATAAGCAGGCAGGCGGCGCATGAGGAGGGAGCTGGGGCAGGCGGCGCATGACAGAGGGAGCTGGAGCAGACGGCGCATCAGGAGGGAGGTGCGGCAAGCGCCGCATGACCGATGGAGATGCCGGTCTGCGCTATACTTACGGTACTACAGTAAGAGCCGTACAGAGCATATACTATTAGATATAGATCAGATTGAATGTTTAACAGTTGCGGGGCCCGGTGTATTAGAGTAGAGTCACTGCACCGGGCCCCGCCATGAGTGTCTCCGCCTCCTCCCTCCACACTGATGCATCTGATGGGGGATCTGTAGATGACACTTATGGGGATCTGTGGATGACATAAGTGTCATGCACAGATCCCCCATCAGTGTCATGCACAGATCCCCCATCAGTGTCATGCACAGATCCCCCAACAGTGTCATGCACAGATCCCCCAACAGTGTCATGCACAGATCCCCCAACAGTGTCATGCACAGATCCCCCAACAGTGTCATGCACAGATCCCCCATCAGTGTCATCCACAGATCCCCCCTCAGTGTCATCCACAGATCCCCCCTCAGTGTCATGCACAGATCCCCCCTCAGTGTCATGCACAGATCCCCCCTCAGTGTCATGCACAGATCCCCCCTCAGTGTCATGCACAGATCCCCCCTCAGTGTCATGCACAGATCCCCCCTCAGTGTCATGCACAGATCCCCCCTCAGTGTCATGCACAGATCCCCCCTCAGTGTCCTGCACAGATCCCCCCTCAGTGTCATTCACAGATCCCCCCTCAGTGTCATCCACAGATCCCCCATCAGTGTCATCCACAGATCCCCCATAACAGGGCGTCATCCACAGATCCCCCATAACAGTGCGTCATCCACAGATCCCCCCCATAACAGTGCGTCATCCAGAGATCCCCCATAACAGTGCGTCATCCAGAGATCCCCCCATAACAGCGCGTCATCCACAGATCCCCCCATAACAGCGCGTCATCCACAGATCCCCCATAACAGCGCGTCATCCACAGATCCCCCCATAACAGCGCGTCATCCACAGATCCCCCCATAACAGCGCGTCATCCACAGATCCCCCCATAACAGCGCGTCATCCACAGATCCCCCCATAACAGTGCGTCATCCACAGATCCCCCCATGCGTCTTATAAGGTGCGTCTTATAAAGCGAAAAATACGGTATGCAAATTAACCTGAGATAAGTCCTGTCCCTGACTCATCTCAGGTTAATTTGCATATGTATCAATAAAAGCACACAGAGCTATGGTGACTGGGTATTGCGGATGTGCTAGCGGCCATCTAGCAACCCATGTCCTCAGCTCTATACACAAAATCCTGGTGACAGGTTCCCTTTAAGGTTTTTATGCCTTTTACACAGGTCAATTATGGCTCAATAGTGTACAAATAATGGTCACAAAAGGGCCGTTACACATATCCGCAATTACACTGTATGTATCCAGTGCTCCAATATGAAATGTATTTCCCTATTCTTTTTTTACACAGTATATACTGGGATAATCTACATCACTGCTTTAAATTGAGTTGGATTATAACCAAATACGTTATTCCTCTAAAAGTACATGTATCCAAAATAATACACAATTCATTTAATGTATACAATGTTAGTAAATGGCATAATATTTCATTCACTCCCTACAATCCACAAATGAAAGTGAAGCTGATTATGAACCTACAGCACATACATTCAAAATGCAGGAACTGCGGCCTTAATTTAAAGCAGGGCTACGCAGCCGAGCAGCTGCACAGTCTGGGAAATAAATCTCCGGGTTTTAGTTTCACTATAAATGCTTGTAACCTGATTAGATTTGTTCCCTGCATCCACTTCACATCAAAGCCACGGAACAATCTCAGCTACAAATCTAGAGGTACCGAGGCCTCTGCAGATGACTTATTGCAAAGATTTTGTCTATCAGGCGAAATAGTGTCTGGCTAGAACAAGACATAACTAAGACAAGTCAGGTCTAAAACAAGTTCAGATTATCTTCTGTTACCTTGATGTAAGTAGATGACATGTTCAGCTTCATTTCATGTGGCCGGCTGTTAGCTGGCGGATACATGTATACATGTGTGGACAGACGGACAAAGGTGGATCCTGTTCTGGCAGACTAAAGCCATCCTTGAGTTACACCATGTAACACTACATGTCCCCTGCAGCGGATGCCTGTCTGGCTGCGGCTTCCCCTAGCAAAATCAGCCATTTTCAGGAGAGACACGGACTGTCGTCCATTTGAAAATATGCTGTCGGCAAGCAAAATGCATCATAAACATTGGTAAGAAAATATGTGGTGTTACCTGGAAAAATGCATAAATATATGCAAATATGCATGTATCAAAAGCCAGATATGCATGTGGACTATTGTGGATTCAGACAGCGGATGATTTAGACATGGCCTGTCACCTCTCCAGTAACTACTTGAATCCCCAATACAATCTTATGTCTCTATTAGGGCTGCACGATATGGGAATTTTGTGCGATTAGGGCCCTAAGAATTCCGACAACGATATGCAATGCGATATTTTAAGGGAATTGTGCTAGAGGTCTATTTGCTTGGATTTTCAAGGCAAAAGCACACACAAATTACTGATAATGCTGAAATGTAGTTATGCTCAACTCAAGAACTGAAATGCACAGTGTTTTTCAAAATAAAACATCTTTTACTAAATTAAATAACATATATGCATTACTGCAAAAGTACAAAATACAAAACTTGCCATTTTCTTAATAGCACTGCACAGAACAGATAAATAAAATAGAATAGATATAAGAACATGTGTTCATTAAAATAAGATTTTCCGAACACTGAACAAACAGGAACTTTTTAAAGAACACCATAGTTAGCAGCAGCAATATAAGGTAATATACTGTATTTTTCGCCCTATAAGACGCACCTAGTTTTTTGAGGAGGAAAATAAGAAAAAAATATTTTGAACCAAAAGGTGTGCTTTTGGTGGGTTTTGAACTAATGGTGGTCTGTGGATGACACTATTATGGGGGATCTATGGATGACACACTGTTATGGGGGGAATCTGTGGATGACACTGTTATAGGGGGGAACTGTGGATGACACTGTTATGGGGGGGATCTGTGGATGTTACTGTTATGGGGGGGATCTGTGGATGTTACTGTTATGGGGGGGATCTGTGGATGGCACTGTTAAGGGGGGGATCTGTGGATGGCACTGTTAAGGGGGGGGGATCTGTGGATGGCACTGTTATGGGGAACTCTGGATGCCACTGTGATGGGGGCATCTGTGGATGACACTGCTATGGGGGGTCTGTGGATGACACTGTTATGGGGGGGGTCTGTGAATGACACTGTTATGGGGGGGGGTCTGTGGATGGCACTGTTATGGAGGGGATCTGTGGACACTGTTATGGGGGGTCTGTGGATGACACACTGTTACAGTGGGGGAAATAATTATTTGACCCCTCACTGATTTTGTAAGTTTGTCCAATGACAAAGAAATGAAAAGTCTCAGAACAGTATCATTTCAATGGTAGGTTTATTGTAACAGTGGCAGATAGCACATCAAAAGGAAAATCGAAAAAATAACTTTAAATAAAAGATAGCAACTGATTTGCATTTCATTGAGTGAAATAAGTATTTGAACCCTCTAACAAAAAAAGACTTAATACTTGGTGGAAAAACCCTTGTTTGCAAGCACAGAGGTCAAACGTTTCTTGTAATTGATGACCAAGTTTGCGCACATTTTAGGAGGAATGTTGGTCCACTCCTCTTTGCAGATCATCTCTAAATCCCTAAGGTTTCGAGGCTGTCTCTGTGCAACTCTGAGCTTGAGCTCCCTCCATAGGTTTTCGATTGGATTAAGGTCCGGAGACTGACTAGGCCACTCCATGACCTTAATGTGCTTCTTCTTGAGCCACTCCTTTGTTGCCTTTGCTGTATGTTTTGGGTCATTGTCGTGCTGGAACACCCATCCACGACCCATTTTCAGTTTCCTGGCAGAGGGAAGGAGGTTGTCGCTCAGGATTTCACGATACATGGCTCCGTCCATTTTCCCGTTTATGCGAATAAGTTGTCCTGTGCCCTTAGCAGAAAAACACCCCCAAAGCAAAATGTTTCCACCCCCATGCTTGACGGTGGGGACGGTGTTTTGGGGGTCATAGGCAGCATTTTTCTTCCTCCAAACACAGCGAGTTGAGTTAATGCCAAAGAGCTCTATTTTGGTCTCATCAGACCACAGCACCTTCTCCCAGTCACTCTCTGAATCATTCAGGTGTTCATTGGCAAACTTCAGACGGGCCTGCACATGTGCCTTCCTGAGCAGGGGGACCTTGCGAGCCCTGCAGGATTTTAATCCATTGCGGTGTAATGTGTTTCCAATGGTTTTCTTGGTGACTGTGGTCCCTGCTAATTTGAGGTCATTAACTAACTCCTCCCGTGTAGTTCTAGGATGCTTTTTCACCTTTCTCAGAACCATTGACACCCCACGAGGTGAGATCTTGCGTGGAGCCCCAGAGCGAGGTCGATTGATGGTCATTTTGTGCTCCTTCCATTTTCGAACAATCGCACCAACAGTTGTCACCTTCTCTCCCAGCTTCTTGCTAATGGTTTTGTAGCCCATTCCAGCCTTGTGCAGGTCTACAATTTTGTCTCTGACATCCTTGGACAGCTCTTTGGTCTTTCCCATGTTGGAGAGTTTGGAGTCTGCTTGATTGATTGATTCTGTAGACAGGTGTCTTTTATACAGGTGACTAGTTAAGACAGGTGTCCTTAATGAGGGTGACTAATTGAGTAGAAGTGTCTAACCACTCTGTGGGAGCCAGAACTCTTAATGGTTGGTAGGGGTTCAAATACTTATTTCACTCAATGAAATGCAAATCAGTTGCTATCTTTTATTTAAAGTTATTTTTTCGATTTTCCTTTTGATGTGCTATCTGCCACTGTTACAATAAACCTACCATTGAAATTATACTGTTCTGAGACTTTTCATTTCTTTGTCATTGGACAAACTTACAAAATCAGTGAGGGGTCAAATAATTATTTCCCCCACTGTATAAGAAGGTTTGTGGATGACACTGTTATGGAGGGGATCTGTGGATGGCACTGTTATGGGGGATCTGTGGATGGCACTGTCATGTGGGGGATCTGTGGATGGCACTGTTATGGGGGATCTGTGGCTGGCACTGTTATGGGGGATCTCTGGATGGCACTGTGATGGGGGCATCTGTGGATGACACTGCTATGGGGGGGGGGGATCAGTGGATGACACTGCTATGGGGGTGTTTCCCTGCACAGCCTGAGAGCAGCACTGAGTGGACAGACACACCCGCTACTGGTAACACCCAGCAGTACCTTTACTGCAAACTGCTGGCAATGTATTTGCAAACTTCTAGCAGGAATAACACAGGAATGGCACAACTTAAAGCCATAAGAATAGCTCCAAAATATTATTGCATGCGGAATGCAAGTGGACACTAACACAGACATGTCAGGAGAGGTGATAGGTCCTCTTTAAAATAAAAAAGCAATCCTCACAGCACTCACCTTTCCAATCCCCTGCCACTCCCACGAAGACACTTCCCAGTTCCCCAGCCAGTCTCTGCTCCAGCGATGATATGCTGCCACATATGACTGTTGCAGCTTGCGACTGGCTTCAATGATTACATGTCAATACTCCACATCATTGCTGGGGCCCCGTGAGCAGAGGGGACACAGGAAGCATCAGCAGGAGACTAATAAAATTAGTTTACTGATTTTTGGTGTTATACGATAATCCACGTCTGCAGATTTTGCTGCTGATCTGTGGGTAATGCACTGAAAAATCTGCAACACTAGGATCTGATTGATTGTAGATGTTTTTATCCCCAGTGTCAAGTCAATAGGGAAAATTTGCAACAAATGCATACAATTTTTTTTAATGAAATTGACGTGCTGTGGATTTAACGAGATGGGATCTAATCTTGCTTACACTGCAGCTATACAATATTTGGATATGCCATCAGCCAAAATCCTTTAACACTGGAGTCGCACATAGTTTTTTAATGGCGTTTAGACAGATTTTTTAGTTTAAAAAAAAAACACCACATCAAGATGTTAGTCAAAGGCCTCTTTCACACGAGCAAGACGGATTAGGTCCGGATGCGTTCAGTGAAACTCGCACCATTTTTCAGGCAAGTCCATTCAGTTTTGTCTGCATTTGCGTTCAGTTGTTCCGTTTTTTCCGCGCGGGTTCAATGCGTTTTTCACGCGCGTGATACAAAACTGAAGGTTTACAAACAACATCTCTTAGCAACCATCACGCAACGCAGAACTGATGCGTGAAAAACAACGCTCATGTACACAGACCTATTGAAATGAATGGGTCCGGATTAAGTGCGGGTGCAATGCGTTCACTTCACGCATTGCACCCGCTCGGAAAACTCGTTTGTGTGAAAGGGGCCAAAAGGCTATGAGAATTACGAAATGCAGTACACACATGCAATTTTTATGTGATTTTTTTATTTTATTGCAGTGAGTTTCTTGTGTCCATGGCATTTTTTTCATTTCAGCATGCTGTAACTATGGCATTTATTTCAGACATCTTTCAAATCCCTTCTCTATTGTGGAAAAAAAATCTTGAAAAGTAGCAATTAGATCGGCGGGGGTCCGACACCATCAATTGCCAGCAGCTTGCAGTAAAGGTACAGAGGGGTGTTGCCAGTTGGGGGGGGGGGGGGGTTCCTTGCACAGCCTGAGAGCAGCAGCACTGAGTGGACAGACACACCCGCTACTGTTAACACCCAGCAATAACTATACGATAATCCACGCCTGCAGATTTTGCTGCTGATCTGTGGGTAATCCACTGAAAAATCTGCAACACTAGGATCTGATTGTAGATGTTTTTATCCCCAGTGTCAAGTCAATAGGGAAAATTTGCAACAAATCCATACCATTTATTTATTTTTTTATGAAATTGACGTGCTGTGGATTTAACAATACACATGGTCAATATTCATGTGGAATATTTTTGCAGCATGTAAATGAGATTGTTAAAATCTTATCAACATTCCTGCTGCTGTACCTTGCAGGAGATCTTTCCATCCAAATCTCAAAGGAAAATTCTGCATCATTTCCATCACATATCTTTCCGTGTACTGACCTCGGCTAGATTCCGGATTAAGCATTTGACTATTGATTATGTTGCAACTGTTTCTTTTGTCTTTGAATCCCGTTTTTTTTTTTTTTTTACCCCTTGTTCATTATTTTGGCTGCTATTGACTCTCCTGGCTCTGACTCTGTCTTGTTTAACTCTCCTGCTACTCCTTGGCAAATGATAGGTCTGCTGCCTGTGAGCTTGCACCTGTTTTCTGCAGCCTTACTCCAGTGATGTAACCCAGGTCCCTAAGCTGTCACAATACAGGGCTGCTCAGTGATGTCACAGTACAACAGGGATAAAGTATAACAAAACGCTGGCAGGATGTCACACAAAGATAGGATAAGTGCAGCCCTAGTCTCACTCAGACTGCTATCACTAACACTTGCCCTAACAGTGACCAACAACTAGACAACAGTCCCTACGCCGAGTAAGTGCAGGAAAACACCTGGACAAACACAACAGAGGACAAGACAAGAACGGGCATGCAAGGTCGGACTAGCCGAGTCAAAACGAGGAGGTAGCAACAATACCAAATCGCTAAAGACAGAACACAGTGAGGTGGAAAGCCAAGGGTCAAATACCAGAGAATCAAAACCACACAAAATTAAGGAGTACAAGGAGAGTCAGACAAGCAGGGTCAAAAACCAAGAGTACAGAAACTAAACCAGAACGGCAGGAGCCAGCAAACATAAAAGTCACAGGCACCTGCTAATGCAAGTGCCTGACTTAAATATACCGCCGTCTAGGATTGCAGGCCGGCTTTACCGCACGCCGGGCACTCCCACGTGACTGCAGTGATAACGTCCTGCAGCCCCGGGATTCTTGCATCACAGTAGTCCAGAATGCTGGCCTGGTTTCCCTGACAACCGGACGTTATTGCTGAGCTGAAGGGAATCCATGACACAAGCAGCCAACTCCAATCGGCCTCATGGCCGGCTCTGGTAAACAACTAGGGGTAGTATTACATCTACTAAGTGGAGTGGTGAAGAAAGGTAGGTAGCAAATTTAGAGTTTGCTGGCGGTGGTCACAGACTGTGGCCTTGTATTTTTCCTCACCTGTTTTTTTGAATTTCCCTTCCATAAGCACTATAAGGTAGAGGAGAAAGGAAATTTTTTGTATTATATGTACAGTTTATCCACCTAAGGAAGGTGGCAGACTGCTACTATGCCGCCCTATGATTATCACCCCATGAACACACTCACAGGGTGCTGAGCGGCTGTCATGGCAGCCGGGGAACTATTGAAGCAACAAACTAGGCTGCATCCTTAAAACGGTTTTCCAAGGTTAAAATACTGATCAGTGGTGGTCTGAAACCTGGACCCCGACCATCAGCTGGTTGAAAAGGCTTTCTCTCTGCTCACCAAGCACAGCGCCGTGCATCATATAGCAGCTGTGTTGGTATCGCAGCTCAGCCCCATTCACTTCTATGGGGCTGACAACTAGGCCATGTGACCGATAAACGTGCAGTCACTCAGCTTAGGGAAAGCTGAAAAGGATGCAGAGCTACTGCGAACGCCGCTGCCTTCTCAAACACTTGATCGGCAAGGGTTCCGGGTGTCAACCCCCCACCGATCTGATACCGATGACGTATCCAAAGGATAAATCATAAGTATTTAAGTCTCGGAAAACCCCTTTAAAGGGTTAATACTGGGAAAATAAAAATCTCTCATGGACATTACATGCAGCCTTTTTAATTTTTTGAGGGTCAGTTCTGATATTTACAAACCTTCTGCTCATGTCTACTGAACCACTGAAGACATAGCTATTAAGCTGGCTATACACATTTATCAGGTAAACCGTGCAGCTTATCGAGCTCATTAACTGTTACTTCAAAAATTAGTTTTATTAACGTTAAGAGATTTTCTTTCAAATGAAATGTAGCTGTAGCTGGGCATATTTTTTACTGCAAGATAAAGCTTTCACTGGTATAGAAGGAACACATTAGGCCAACTGATAAAAATAATTATTGCACCATCAAAGCAATGGTTTGGGGGAAAATTATTTTTAGCAGGATATAGTTGTCGTCCATTAAAGGATATATGAAAAACCTTACTTCATAACTCTGCAAAGTCTGGTTTGTTGATAGAGAATATTTAGTTTGTACCTATTTTTTTTTTACTATATTTTCCTTATATTTTTTGATCCACAATTAATAAACAATAAAAACTATACACCACATTAGAAAATAACCTCCAAAGTCCACTCAATACAGAATTAAAATATTTCTTGCTGCAATATACCACATTAAAGAAGACCTCTCCTGACATTTCAGTTTTAGTAACTGCCATTCCTGTATTATTCCTGCTAGAAGTTTACAAATAAATTGCAAGCAGTCTGCAATAAGGGTACTGCTGGGTGTTACCAGTAGACGGCATGTCAGACTCTGACCAATCAGTGCTACTGGTGTCAAACTGTGCAGGGACACAACCCATCTATACCTTTACTGCAAGCTGCTGACAATTCATTCATAACTTCTAGTAGAGATAATAAAGGAATGGCACACACAGAGTCATAGGAATAGATGCTCCAGAATAACATGGAGAATGCAAGTAGCCACTAAAACAGACAAGTCAGAAGAGAGGACAGGTCGTCTTTAATATTCTGTTACAGTTTCTTTATAGTCACAGTTTTAAAGGGTAACTGTCATGTTTTCATCAAAAAAATCAATTTTAGCATATGCTACTGCTGCAGCAGCATTATGCATAAAGCAATCTTTAGTTTCTTCACATACCACAGTTTTCCTCGAGTTTTTCCCTTAGTTTTGGCTGTTTAAACATTTACAATATGAGGACCTTCTCAAGATGGCTCCTCTGCCAGTTCTCTGAGGCCAAAACTACATTCCCTCAGGTCACATACAAACTTGCTGTACCCAGCAGCTTCCTGCCAGCCAATCAGATTGGATTACTGAGAGACACACCTCCTCACTCTGAAGCCTAATGCAGGCATGCAGTGTGAAGGACCGCCCCTCCGTCTTCCTAGCCGGAGACAGATGAGCCATAGCAACGGTCTTTTAAGGGAGCAGTGGAAAGGGACAGAGGACATTAATGAATTTATTATAAGGTAATTACAGATCTTTTGGCAATCATTGACAAACTAACTCAGGTATACATGCCTAGCTCTAATAAACTAGCAAATAAAATAAAAAGATGACAGTTATCCTTTAAGTCTGTTTTATAAGGAACAGAAGAGCAAATAACAAAACTGCAAATGAAGAAGACGGTGACAATTGACTTGTATTTTTGAAGTGTACTTTTTCTATAAATCAACAGTGTATGCAAAGATAGGAAACATATTTTTTTTATAGAAAAATGCCTATTTCTTCACTTATCATACACCTCATTGCCCCTACATCTGGCTATTGCACTGGCTGTAACTATTCAGAAACTGCACTCACTGAAAAACAACAAACCACAAAGGATCATATTACACAATGTAGAGCTGCAGAGAACGTGAGATGACACCTATCTGCAGGTACCTTCACACGTCTCGCTGCATGCAGTTTTGGAAGCCAATATCAGGAGTGGATCATAAAAGGAGAGAAAGTATACAGGACAAATACAACTTCTCTTTCTATAGTTCACTCCTGGTTTTGGCTTTCAAAACTGCCTGCAGAACCTGACCGTGTGGTCTTAGGCTAGGTCTACACGATGACATTTGTAATAGGGCACAACTACACTGCAACATGTGTCGCACGACAATATTTATAATGATAGTCTATGGTGTTGTACTGCCACATGCGACATGCGGCGACTACGACGCACTGCCCACCAATGATTTTAATACCGGGGAGGGGGGTGCACTGCCCACCAATGATTTTAATACCGAGGGAGGCGCACTACCCACCAATGATTTTAATACTTGGGGGGGCAGAGAGGGCGCACTGCCCACCAATGATTTTAATACCGGGGAGGGGGGGGGGCGCACTGCCCACCAATGATTTTAATACAAGGGAGGGGGGGGCTCCTAACTTTTTTAGCTGGCTCCTAGAATCCAAGGAAATTTGTCATGCCCTGAAATAGAGCATGTCCTATTCTTGTCCACAATTGCGGACAAGAATAGGCATTTCTATGGGGGTGCCGGACGGGGGTATTGCGGATCCGCAATACACTACGGACGTCTGAATGGAGCCTAAATGTCTACTAATTATTAGAGGACATATTACTGTAGTAGAATTACCCTTCTATGATCTCCCTTTCATCTGTAAACTCCAGGGACGCTTGGTCTTCTCTCACCTAATTTGTTATCTCTATAAGTCTCTTCTTAACTATTTAGAATTAGGTTTCTGAACTCTAGAAAAACTGCGTTCCTAAGGTCTCAAATGATCTCCTGATGCCTGACTGT
Organism: Bufo bufo; assembly: GCF_905171765.1. NCBI lineage: Eukaryota > Metazoa > Chordata > Amphibia > Anura > Bufonidae > Bufo > Bufo bufo. The sequence continues at coordinate 412,991,244 of NC_053393.1, read as the reverse complement.
AACTACTCTCTTGTGTTAGTATTGGGGCTCCTCAGTGTTCAGTCCTAGGTCCTCTTCTCTCCTCTTCTCAGCACCAATTAGATAGACTGACAGCAGACATCAGGTTTGGTTTTCAGTATTACCTCTAATCTGATGATACCAGTGTGGATTACATGTACCATAGGCCTTGGGCTGTTCCCACATCTTGTCCCCCCCACTCTGCCTATAGACAACAGCACTACTTTTCTGTGCCAGCAGTATTTTTTGGTCATTAAACATTAAGTCCTGGCTGTCAATTCTGGGAGGGCAGCTGTCAATCACATCAGTGCTTGAGACGGGTGCCACGGGCACAAATTTGTCTGTCTTAAAGGGTTTCTACCACTTCGTTTCACATATTTAGCTGTCAGACACTAGCGATCCGCTAGTGTCTGCTCTGCCAAACCATCCTAATATAATAGGTTTTGGGGCAGCCGTTTCGCTAAAAAAAGAACTTTTATTGATATGCTAATGAGCCTCTAGGTGCTATGGGGGCGTCATTAGCACCTAGAGGCTCGGTCTAACTTCACAAACTGCTGCCGCCCAGCGCGTCCCTCCAGCCCGCCCATCTCCTCCAGAATGCGATCCTCCCTGTGAGCGTATGTATTCTGCACATGCGCAGTGAATGTCCGACCGCTTCCCTGCACAGACATCTCCACTGCGCCTGTTCGTCGGAGCACTATGACGTCATCGGCGCAGGCGCAGTGGAGATGTCTGAGCAGGGAAGCGGTCGGACATTCACTGCGCATGTGCAGAATACATACGTTCACAGGGAGGATCGCATTCCGGAGGAGATGGGCGGGCTGGAGGGACGCGCTGGGCGGCGGCAGTTTGTGAAGGTAGACCGAGCCTCTAGATGCTAATGACGCCCCCATAGCACCTAGAGGCTCATTAGCATATCGATATACCGTATATGCCGGCGTATAAGACGACTGGGCGTATAAGACGACCCCCAACTTTTACACTGAAAATATAGAGTTTGGGATATACTCGCCGTATAAGACTACCCCTTTTTCAACACACAGCAGTACATTACTGCATCCCACCAACATCCCTGGGTACCTCTGCCATCCCTGAATCCCACCACCATCCCTGGGTACCACTGCCATCCCTGCATCCCACCACCATCCCTGCATCCCACCACCATCCCTAGATACCACTGCCATCCCTGCATCCCACCACCATCCCTAGGTACCACCGCCATCCCATGGTATCACCACCATCTCTGCATCCCACCACCTTCCTTGTCCTCCCTCCCTGCCTCCCAGACCCTAAACATGTGCCACCTATACCCTGAACATGTTTTTGTTATGTTATTCTTCATATTCACATTCACATTCACATATGCACATCTGTGCCGCACTTAGATACGCCGCACGGAGATCTCGCACATGCGCAGGAGCGAGATGCGAGCGGCCGTGAGGATCCCGTGTATCCACGCTCGCCGCATGAAATCTCGCACATGCGTAGGAGCGAGATGCGAGCGGCCGGGAGGATGGCGGTACAAGGAGCATACAAGGTACAGAGCAGGGGGGAGGCATACAAGGTACAGCGCGGGGGGGCATATGCCGTGGGTTACATCGCAGCTCTCAGCTGCTGGGGATACAAGGCAATAGCCCGGGCTCTCTCTGTTGATAATTCGGGCGTCCCGGCACTGCAGCGCCCGCCATAGCCGGCGTATAAGACGACCCCCGACTTTTGAGAAGATTTTCATGTGTTAAAAAGTAGTCTTATACGCAGGAATATACAGTAAGTTCTTTTTTTAGCGAAACGGCTGCCCCAAAAGCAATTATATTAGGATGGTTTGGTAGAGCAGACACTAGCGGATCGCTAGTGTCTGACAGCTAATTATGTGAAACGAAGTGGTAGAAACCCTTTAATGTGGAAAGGGGACATACAAGTTCTTGATAATGCATAAAGACATTGAAGGCCAAAAGTTTAATTTCTCAGTCCCAAATCTACTTAAAGGTTTTTTTTATTGATTTATTCCTCTTTTCAGCTGGTAACTGAAAGGCTGAGCTCCAGTAGTTTGCTGGTGGAGCCTTTTCTAAATATTTGACAATACTTAAAGGGGTTGTCTGACTTCAGCAAATGGCATTTATCATGTAGAGAAAGTTAATACAAGGCACTTACTAATGTATTGTGATTGTCCATATTGCCTCCTTTGCAGGCTGGATTCATTTAATTTTTTCCAGGGGCTACGACCACCCTGCAATCCCGCAGCGGAGGCTGCGTTGCACACCATAGGAAAAGCCATCGAACTCTCTGGTGGTTGGGACCTAAGTCATCTCCTTTTCCTACAGTGTTAGGGCTTGTTCACACAACCTTTGCTCCTCCGTTGCCGTATTGCGGCCCGCATACGGCGGGTCCGCAATACACGGGGCACCGGCCATGTGCATTCCGCATCACGGATGCGGACCCATTCACTTGAATGGGTCCACAAATCTGGAGATGCGGTGCGGAACGGAACCCTATGGAAGCACTACGGAGTGCTTCCGTGGGTTCCGTTCTGTGCATCCGCACCGCAAAAAGATAGAACTTGCTCTGTCTTTTTGCGGAACAGACGGATCGCGGACCCCCACGGCTGGTGCCTGTGCATTGCGGACCGATTTTCGGTCCACAGCACGGGCACACAGGGGCAACGGTCGTGGGAACAAGCCCTTAAGCATGGCCACTGCTGGTGCATTGCAGGGTGGCCATAACCCCTGGATATGAACAGTGTATAATGTGATGGAAAAATGAATCAAGCCAGCAAATGCCAGAAGCTGCCCTTTCATACTGTGGAAACGGACAAAACTCTTGTCATTGCTCTGACTCATTCTTGTCTCCATTACTGTAACACACAATTTACAATACAATAGGATACCACCTCCCTCACCTCTCATTACCATAGTCTATGGAGGAGATTTATCAAGACCTAAGCTTTCTGCACTGGTCTTGACATCCTCTGCACTGCCGGAGGGTGTGCCTAATTTAATAATTGGGCGCATTCTCCGGCAGTCCGTGCGCCTAAACATAAATCTACAACAGCTCAGAGCTGCCGAAGATTTCTGGCTTCATGTGCGCCAGAAAACTGGTATAAATGAAAATAAATTTGTTGGGGCGGCTGGCCACATCGCCTTCCCATGCTTGCTTTAGGGAAAGTGGCAAAGGGTGGTGCAAAATCCAAGAGATGTGACAATAAAAATAAAAAAATTGCAAACAGATAGGATGCGACTTTTTAACACCACTTTTCAGGCCCAAGGGAGATGATAAATCTCTCCCTATGCTTCACAATCTGAACCTCCTGAAACTCCTGTCTCCAAGACTTTCTCCTGCTGCACCTGTTCTCAGAAATGTGTTACTCTGGACAATCAGATTCATTTTAACATGACATGACACATTGGGGGGAGATTTATCAAACCTGGTATAAATTAGAACTAGCTTAGTTGCCCATAGCAACCAATCAGATTCCACCTTATATTTTGCAAAGGAGCTGTCAAAAATGAAAGGTGGAATCTGATTGGTTGCTATGGGCAACTAAACCATTTTCCTTTAATATGCTGTTGCTATATAAAGATCATCATTATAGGCCATGATTATTTTAAAGGTGTTTGGCACTGGAATAATACTGATGACCTATTCTCAGGATAGGTCATCAATATCAGACCTGCCTGGTCCAACACCCAGCACCCCTGCTCATAAGATGTTTGAAGGGGTCACGGCGCTAATGAGACTACTCTTTAATTACAGCTTGCTCTCTCATTTTCTTTAACGGAATGAGCAGTTGTAGTTACACTGCACCACCGCTATAAGGTCCCTTTCACACGAGCGAGTTTTCCGCGCGGGTGCAATGCGTGACGTGAACGCATAGCACCCGCACTGAATCCTGACCAATTCATTTCTATGGTGCTTTGTACATGAGCGTTGTTTTTCACGCATCAGTTCTGTGTTGCGTGAAAATCGCAGCATGTTCTATATTCTGCGTTTTTCACGCAGCCCTGGCCCCATAGAAGTGAATGGGGCTGCGTGAAAAACACATTGCACCCGCGCGTAAAAAACTGAACAACTAAACGCAACCGCAGACAAAACTGACTGAACTTGCGGACAAGAATAGGCATTTTCTATTAAGTGCTGGCGATGTGCGGTCTGCAAAATGCGGAACGCACATCGCCGATGTCCGTGTTTTGCGGATCTGCGGATCCGTAAAACACACACGGACGTGTGAATGGACCCTAAGGGAGATGGCATGCAGGTAAACAGTGAAAAAGAAGCAGCACCCCGTCTCGACCCCTTCAAACAGCTGATCCACACAAAGGTGTCAGGCCCCTGCCAATCTGATATTGAAGCCTTCAAGAAAGTACATGCCGTCTGAGCTGCCACCGTGAAGAAAATCGGCAAGAAATTGGAACAATGAATGGGGGAGCTCTGGATCCATGTGAGGTACAGGGCTGGTTCTAGCTTTATTACAAAGAGATTGTCATGTATTATTCTAAGGATAGGTCATCAATATTTTGCCACTGCACAACCCCTTAAAGTAATCCCTGAACCTTAAGACGCTCAAAAGGACATAAATAAAAACAAGTAAGCATGAAAACCATAACTCTGCAATATCTCATAAAAACATTATCTTTTGATCAAGGCTCTTAAGTTCACCCAGACTCCAGAAGGTTGCCGATGTCCACATAAAAAGTGTAAAAATCTAATTTTGAAGAGTGCATGGTTTTGAGCTTAAACCATTGTCAGAGGAACTGGGCAAATTCATTAACTAAAACCAAGTTGTCTCCACTGCATGAAACCCTGCGGCGTCATAATTAAATCGGAAGGGGGTAGGATGATCTTCTGAAATGAAAACTGAGCCATGGGAAGCTGGAAAAGTAAATATAACTGAAAGTAAATGAAAGAGGAAAGGATAACACACACTGAAAAATCAGCTACAATTATAGTAAAGAGAGCTGAAGAAATGGGAACGGAATAACAAACGTAGAAATATTGTAAAACTGAATTTATATTGTACTTGGGACTAAAAGTAGTTACAGTGCCACAGTTGTGACAGTATTTTTTATATACAGGCATCTGGAAAATGCCCATCAGCAGTACAGCAAGCACACCCTCTGTTGAGGCACCCCATAGTTTGAGGGTGCTGCCGCAATCACTGTGAAAAGACAGAGTGTGCCAGTGTTAGGGTTTTACCGATATTATCGGCCGATATTCCGTATTTTGACCGTTATCGGCATCTATTTTGCCGATATACCGATAACGTATTGGGAACACAGAATGCGCTGCTCTCAGCGCTCTCCGTGTTCCCTCAGCAGCACAGGGGAGAAGGAAGCAGTGTCTCCTCCCCCTGTGCTGCTGCTGCCGCCAATGAGGGGAGAGAAGACAAGAGGAGGGGAGGGGCTGTGGCCGCTGCGCACCAATGAAGATAAGTCTTTCATTAATTCATATACAGGAGGCGGGAGCTGGCTGCAGAATCACATAGCCGGCTCCCGACCTCTATGAGCGGTAGCTGCGGTCCGCGGTAATTAACCCCTCAGGTGCCGCGGATCGCAGCCTGAAAGTTCACAAATTATCGGTATCGGCCCTAAAAAGTCAATATCGGTCGATCCCTAGCCAGTGTCACAGTTTCTAACTGGCAGGACGCTCTTCACCGGGACCTTCTCCTACGCTCTTATTACAAGGTCTGCCATAGCATAGGTTGACTGAGCCGCAGTAACCAGCCTTCATGTGAGGGAAAGAAAACATGATCAAGGATAGTTCTGTTTCTTGAGAAAAATAACTTGCAACGTTTTCTACAAAGCGATCAAGGTTCTAAATTGTGCTGTTAACCAAAATAGCATTGCCTGTAAACTCTGTGGCCTTGTGTTTGTCCACGGCAAAGGGGCCTCACTGACCGAATTGGCTTTCCTTATGGAGATCTAAGAGGAAAGACTTAAAGTGAACCTGTCAGGAGCCCCTAAGCCACTATTACTGTTGTATACAGTAGGGGATAAGGTTTCTAAACATGCGTCTATGGAATATATAGTCTTTGTTGCTTCACTAAACGGCACATGCAAATTACCTTGTAAGAGTCATGGAGGTGGTGACGTTTGCATGAAGAGTCTGGATTGGTCCTTGAGGCTGGGTTCAGACCTGAGCGTATTTGATATGCGCGTTTAACGCGCGTTTGTGTCCATAGTCAACGCGTGTATTACGCGCGTTTGTGTGATTGACAACAGTGTCCTATGGCTGCAAACGCGCGACAAAACGCCCCAAAGAAGCTCAAGAACTTTTTTGAGCGTAGGGCGTTTTTCAGCGCGTTCAAACGCGCTGTAAATCGCTCAAGTGAGAACCAGGGCCATAGGGAAGCATTGGTTTTCATGTGTTGAGCGTTTTACAGCGCGTTTGAACGCGCTGTAAAACGCTCAAGTGTGAACCCAGCCTAAAGGGGACAACAAAAAATAATCTATATTTTTCAAACCTGCCCCTGAATCTAAATACTTTAACTGATTATAATTAAAAAAATATCCACTGAGTTATTCAATAAAAGCATCTGTATAGCACCACCTGTTTTTTGTTATTTTCCTTATATCTGTCCACCTGGCTGAGGTGGTCGAACATGCTCAGTTCCATTCCTCAACTGCCACAAGCCCTATCTTTTGTTAAAAGCTGTGACATTAACAGGGAGAGAGTTGCAGCAGGAAGGACATGCTCTGTGGGAAAGAACATACCCCTGAAAAAGGACAGGCCTTTGAGAAAATACAAGTCCTCTCAGCTGCCACCTTGAAGAAAATCTAGCAGAGCAATTGGAACAATGAATGGGAAGAGCTCTGGATCCATGTGAGGTACAGGGCTGGTTAAGGGCTCTTTCACACCTGCGTTCTTGTCTTCCGGCATAGAGTTCCGTCGTCGGGGCTCTATGCCGGAAGAATCCTGATCAGGATTATCCCCATGCATTCTGAATGGAGAGAAATCCGTTCAGGATGCATCAGGATGTCTTCAGTTCCGGACCGGAATGTTTTTTGGCCGGAGAAAATACCGCAGCATGCTGCGCTTTTTGCTCCGGCCAAAAATCCTGAACACTTGCCGCAAGGCCGGATCCGGAATTAATGCCCATTGAAAGGCATTGATCCGGATCCGGCCTTAAGCTAAACGTCGTTTCGGCGCATTGCCGGAGCCGACATTTAGCTTTTTCAGAGTGGTTACCATGGCTGCCGGGACGCTAAAGTCCTGGCAGCCATGGTAAAGTGTAGTGGGGAGCGGGGGAGCAGCATACTTACCGTCCGTGCGGCTCCCCGGGCGCTCCAGAGTGACGTCAGGGCGCCCCAAGCGCATGGATCATGTGATCACATGGATCACGTCATCCATGCGCATGGGGCGCTCTGACGTCATTCTGGAGCGCCCCGGGAGCCGCACGGACTGTAAGTATACCGCACCCCCGCTCCCCGCTCCTATTATGGCAACCAGGACTTTAATAGCGTCCTGGGTGCCATAGTAACACTGAATGCATTTGGAAGACGGTTCCGTCTTCAAATGCTTTCAGTACACTTGCGTTTTTCCGGATCCGGAGTGTAATTCCGGCAAATGGAGTACACGCCGGATCCGGACAACGCAAGTGTGAAAGAGGCCTTAGCTTGGTTATAAAGAGATTATCATGTATTATATTATGTCTAATTTTTTACATGAATCGTGGAATAACCTCTTTAAACATGACCTTTTTTAATTATTCATCAGAATATGTCATTACAACCCAGTTACAGCAGCATCCAGTGGGCAGATAAAGCCAAGGCCAGAATACCTAGCTTCACAGTGGACCCCGAAGCTGGATTCTAAAGATGTATGAGTACCTGCCTTTGGAACATCTATCAGACCAGGAAGGGTGTATCTAGAGAGCTTCCAGTGTGACTGCATCATGTGGCATCTACCGCTGTGTTCCAACTTCTTTTTTTAGGGACATAAAATGTACTGATGGGAGACTCATTCAAAATAGTTCTCCACGATTCAGAAAAGGTCTTTCCAGAGCCAACACTGTCAACACTGTAATTTAATGTTAAACCCTTAAAGAGCTTGAATAATTACCGTCACGGAGTCACCGAGTTGTTCCTCCTCTAAAATACAGAATAGAGTTCTGATAGGCTGTGTGATATGCTGTGTGAACAACCTGACCAAAAGCATTAATCCAGGAAAAAAGTAGAGAAATTTAAAGGGGCGGTCCCACGATTACATTTCTGCTAGATCATATAAAACATTGCAAATTTTCAAATGGAAACATAAAAAAAAAATGTTTTTGTATCTGGATATTGCTGATCCATGCTTGTTATGGGACCCCTTTTGATTCCTTTTTCAGAATGTCCACATAACATATTCAACGCTAGTAGTGTGAAGAGACGACCTCGAGCACACTGATTTTTATTGGCTGGGCTGCAAAATAGCGAGAATCACCTTCGCTGCCCATGCTCAATAAACTGGTACTGCACATACTGTGGTCATTCTGAGAGACAATCAAAGAACAGCAGGGGGCGCCGTTTTTTTTATTTTTCATGAGGTTCACCATCTTGTTTATATGATAACTTTATTCAGCAGATTGATATGATTATGGCAATACCAAATTTATATAGTTTTTTTCATGCTCTACTACTTTTGCATAATTCCTATTAGAAATCTGTTATATTTTTAATCGCCATATACTAACATCCATAACATCTTTATTTTTCTGCCAACGTAGATGTCCAAAAGATTTTCTTTCACAGGACAGACTGTACTTTTTATTAGTACCATTTTAAGGTACATAAGACTTTTTGATGACTTGAGAAAGCACACCATGAAATACGTGTTGGAGATGTGTTGAGGCGCCATACTGGGTCTGTATTGCTTGTGTGTGCAGGTTTGTATATCAATTTGGATGTATGTCTTGCTTTACTTGATTATATCTTGATGCTATTATTGTGTCATTTTTACCTGGTATTTGGTGCCTCATCTGTGGTGTGTGTCAATACCATATATTAGTTTTTTTAATTGTCAGAATCAGAATAAAGTATAATTTTTTTTAGAATTATATATGTAGAGTGCATTCTTTATCGGTGTCGCTAGTTTGGTAGTTGCATCTGCATTGTTTCCAATGGGCCCTATGTTTATGGGTGTTCGACAGTAGGTACACACACATATAATATGAATAACTAGAATACCAAAAGTAAAATAAGCAAAAGCAAAATCCTGCCACCAATAATTTACTGGAATTGCCCAATTTATGTAATGAATATGGCCTTTTTCACATTTGTATTGCAAACAACAGCCTGTTCAGCGCATCTGATATTTGGGTGTCATGCACAAAATTGCTTAAATAAAGTTCAAAAGCACTTATTTAATGTTTTTATAATGTGCCATTTCCAAAAATTGCTAGTTAAAGTAACCTTCCAATGAAAGAACAAAACCCATAATGCAGGATCCTAAGATATAAGCACTGTTTTAAGTGATCATTACACGCTAAGAATATCCAGTTACACCTGCAACATTAAATGTAGTGAAATTTTTAGGCAGAAAACTGGTTTAATTGCACTAATAAATCTCCCTTAATGTCTCCCAGCCAGGACTTTTCTTTGATGCTGCAGCTATACCCAGACTTTTTGCCATCTTTTCAATGATAAAGGGCTTGTCCCATGACTACAACTTATCCCCTGACCACAACAGAGTTTTATCTTCCAGCACAAGTCACTGTGATAAACCTGGTGCAGGTCTAGTCAGCCTATCTAAAGCTGGGTTTACATGGAGCGACGCAGCAGCCGATTGTCGGGAAGGAAGCGTTCCTTCCCGGCAGTCGACTGCTCGTTCAGTGAAGGAGACCGCACATTTACATGCAGTGATCTCCTTCAATGTATGAGGACGGGGGATCACTAATTATGGCTCGTTCATCGGGTGATCGGTAGCACATTCATTGGGTGATCGGCAGCACATTCAGACGGGCAGATTGTCGGGAACGGTTGGGGGCGAGCCTGTCAATGGCAGGAGGTGATAGGGACGAGCCTCGCTAGTGGCGTCCGTGCAGGGACCAGGAGCGATAAGCGTGTCAGGGAGCAAGGTAAGTATATTCAGTGTGAGGGGTCCGGGCATATGGGGGGGCATTTCAGGGGTCGGATAACCCCTTAAAACATACAAGAGAATACAGCACTGCATCCCTATTACATCCAGTTAAGTATTTTCTGATATAGATGTTCTCTTTCCTCATCTTCAGCCATCTCATCTCTGCAGAGTTTGCCACGCAAACATCTTAGGTTTCTACTTTTCCATCATCCTCAGCAAACAATGCTGCCACCGCCAATACTGTGCCCTCCAATGTTAGCAAATACTACAATGCAGAATACCAGTACCACCCAGACAGTGTCGCCTTCAATAATTATTGGCACACAGTGTCATCAAAATTAACTATGCCCAGCAAATAGTGCTCCTTACTGTAATAGTGACCCAAGCATAGTGTCCCCAAAATATTATAGTGCTAAGCTGATACTGTGCCAGGGTGCCCACCCACAGTAATAGTGTTCCCAAAAATCCTATGTATAGAAATAATTTTCTCCTAGAGTGCCCTTAGTAGTGTTAGTGTAACGGGGTTCCGAAGGTACACTCGGTCCCCCATTACCCGCAGACCTGTTGCTTAGCTTAAGGAACGAGGATCTGTGTTTTACCTCATTCCCAGGGCGGCTTTACTAGCTGGGTGGCTCCCTGCTCCTAAGTCTGCCTTGAGCGCCGAGCTGATCACTCGGTGCTCGACTGGTTGGTCTGTCGGTCATGTGACGCTGGCCACGTCACATGACTCTCACTCCCCACTATAAATACAGGCAGCCTGCTGGCCACAGGTTGCCTGTTAATTTAGGTTCCACCTGTGATTTGGTCTTTCCTGGCGTACTTACCTCCTGCTGAATTCCTGACGATCCTCTGCCTGCTCCTTGTGTACTTTGCTGCTCTCCTGGTATTCTGACCCCGGCCTCCTCCTGACGATCCTCTGCTGACTCCTTTGGTACTTCACGTCTCTCCTGGTATTTATGACCCCGGCTTTTCCTGACTATTCTCTGCTTGCTCCATTTCTACTTTGTAGCTTTCCTGGTATTGACTCGGTCTGTTCACGTCCTGTTGTTTGTCTGTCTGTCATCCCTGCACTTATTCCAAGTTAGGGATTGCCGTCCAGTTGTCCCCTGTCATTAGGACTCGCGAGGCAAGTAGGCAGGGGTAAGGGTGGAGCGCAGTGGTTACTTCCCTCCCCCCTGTGTGTGTGTGTACGCGACCGTTACAGTTAGTCCCCCTACAATGCACCCAAAAGTAATGTTTTGCCCCAGAAGTAACTGCATCCCAACAATGCCCACAGTAGTAATTCTGTTCTCCATAGTGCCCCCCAATAATTATAATGCCCCCCCCCCCCCATGTTGGCCCAATAGTATGCTGCCCCAAGGTGCCAAAGGAAACTAACATACTCAAATACTAACCTTACTGGATCTATGCTATCTGTGATGCGGTGCAGGAAACAGGCCGGTTATGGCCTGAGTCCAGAGCTGCTTGCAGCCCAGCTCAGGTGGTCACGATGATGATGTCATCGTGCTGCCTGCACCAATCTCTGATTCAGAATGGCCTGTGGCCTATGAGAGTAAACAGCAGGGCGGCGATACATTTAAATTTGGAGATGGACTAGCAATCAGCAATGAAACACTGCTGGATGCTAGGGCAGTCCCGCGTAACCACTGACCCTGCAGCGTGTAACCACTGGGTACCACAGGTTGAAAAACAGAGTTTTAGTGTGTGCACTTTTTAAAGGTTTTTTTATTTATACATTTTTTTTGCAAGCTTCGCATTTTTAGCTTGAGGTAAAACTTGAATTTTTTATTTTAGCACAAGGCCGCAACATGAAATGTGGAAAAGAGAAAGGGCCTAAAAACTTTTCAAATGCATTGTATATTTTTTTTAAACAGAAAAGTCTTTACTCCGTGCATTATTTTTTAAAAAGGGCAAAAAAATTGATGTCTACACAATGGATGTCTATAAATTGAAAATGTTCGAAAAATTAGCCAAAAAACATTGTAAGAAGAGCATTTGGGGATAGATACTATATCTGAGTGTGCCTAAACGGTGTGAGGTCTTATAGGCCAGGTAACACTCCTCTGGAATACTGGAAGGAAGTTATACAAAAGTTACAGAATTCCAGAGGAGCGTTGCCTGGCCTATAAGACTTCTCACGCCGTTTAGGCACTCTCCATAAGGAGATATAGTATCCCTCCGAATCCTGACCTAAGCCTCTTCACCCAGCTTGCTCTGCACTGATGAGGGGCAATCAACCCGAAACAACTGTCTGCAAATGAGATGCTGGTTTAATTATACCGTAATCCAAGTCATGTCTCAAGGTCTGTTTAAAATGTCGAATATTGACTTACAGGGCAGCTACCTTACATCTGGTGACATTAGGGGCAGAGCTCGTTAAGAGCTCATGTACATACCTTCTTCTCATAAGCATATCATACTATGATCTTCAAAAAATGCCATGGGCCCAAAATCCCATTTAAGTGAAGAAAAACAACACTACAAAAAAAAAAAACACAACCTTCTTCTGCATTTCATAACTCCCATAGACTTACAGCTTACACCTACAGTGTATTTTGTCACAAAAATAAATCACAAATAAGGCCAGTTAATAGAAAAACTGCAAAAACAAAAACACAAAAACTACTTGTGAAACCAACCTAAGTAAAAGAAAAATACCTAGCAAACTCTGACGCTACTGTCACTCCTGTTTTACGAATATATGGGCACTTTTAGGTGGAAATCCTATTTAATAATTTACCATTTAATTATATAAAAAGGCTGCTAGAAAAAAACAAAAAACAAATCGACCCTGCTTTGTTTCTTGCCACATGCGCACACACTACATTCTTCAGACAAGGTAAGGTTTCTACTCAGCTACAATGTCAGAGATTAAGCAAATGCATTTTTTCATAATTGATATCCACATTTATGTTAATCCCAAGACTTTTGGTCCGTCCCGGGAACAAAATGTAAGCGTTTATTTCAGAGAGAAAAAAATCTTAACAGTCAAGCAGTGCCGATCGTGCGTCACTTCTTGACTGCTCTGAAGCACCACGTGACACAATCGGATTAGGATAAAACAAAAAGTGGAGCTAAATTACCATTTTTGATCTGGGTAGATTTGATCCTCTTTTCCCTGCGCAGTTCATCTGCCTTGCGTTTCATTGCATAACAAACATATTCTCAACTCCCTAAAGTGCAAAAGGGATAGAGAGGATTCGCCCGTATTCAGAGAGGATGTATGCCTCACAGACAAAAAAGGCTTCAAAGGGCTCAGACGGGGGCCGCCTGAAGCTCATCTGATTTGCTCTGTGCCTGTTTAAAGACATTATTAAAGGGATACTTCTGATCGCTTTAGTTTATCTATGTATATGTTTGTTGTTTCTTCCTTTTTTTTCCCCACAACGGTACACAAAGTTACGAAAAAGACGCTGTACATTTTATCTTCTCATTAATTCAAACGATGGTAAACAGAATTATAAAGGCAGATAATAAACAGAAAATGAGGTTATTCTGCGGCACTGTGCTTGTCAGACTTCTGAGCATAGTTTAGTGTTTCTATTCATGACTTTATATTACCAAATTACTCCCTGATGATGTCTCAGATGTGCTTTTGTCTGCAAATGAGAAGGCATAAAATACCAAGACATTAACGTTAAATTACAATCGTTAATGATGTAAATACGAAAATAATTACTCTATCATGCCATAAATTGCTTTATGTTCATTACAGACGATCCTTTAAGGCCTTAATTTTCTTGTTATAACACTTTTCTCTATTTTTAGCTGATTATTTTATAGCCTCAAAACAGTACTTTAGCATTGTTCAGCAGTTACACAATTCATTTAATTCTGTTTAAAGCTTCATTGAAACTTCATTTGTGCGACATATAGACAGCATGCATTAATGGCGAGCCTTCGACTTCACTGCTAACAAGCAGGACACAAGTCAGTGGAGAAAATCATGTGTAGCAGCCCCAAAAATGATTTCCGTCTTACACATAGGGAAGAGAAACACCATATTAAAATAAAGACTAAGGGCTCGTGCACACACCAGCTCCATACTCTTACTGTACTCGTGTGGTGTGCCGCCACGCTGTGCCTCCTGAGGTTTCTTAGATGGGATGCGACAGGTCTATTATTGTTTCCTAATCTCTAAAGGTTACTACTTTCACATTAGCGTTTTTTTGCGGATCCGTCATGGATCTGCAAAAACGCTTCCGTTACAATAATACAACCGCATGCATCCGTCATGAACGAATCCGGTTGTATTATGTCTTATACAACCATGACGGATCCGTCACGAACACCATTCAAAGTCAATGGAAGACGGATCCGTTTTTTTATTGTGTCAGAGAAAACGGATCCGTCCTCCATAGACTTATGGATCCGTCTTGCTCCGCACCACATCGCGGACAGAAAAACGCTGCTTGCAGTGTTATTCTGTCCGCAACCAAATAGAACGGAATGCATTTTGGTGCACTCCGTTTCGTTCAGTTCAGTTTTGTCCCCATTGACAATGAATGGGGACAAAACCGAAGCGTTTTCTTCCGCTATTAAGATCCTATGACGGATCTCAACAGCAGAATTGAAAACGCTGGTGTGAAAGTAGTCTTAAATGTAAATGTACAAGCAGAAAATGTACAAGGTAAAATACAAGCATGCACAACTGTTAAAGGGAGTTTCCACACCCTTGTGACGTCATCGAGCACACACATACCTTATGCGGAACCATTCATTTCATTGGGTCCGCGAAAAAAAATGAAGTTACTCCATGTGAATTCCGTTTCCGTATGTCCGTTCCGCAAAGGAATAGAACATGTCCTATTATTGTCGGCATTACAGACAAGGATAGTACTGTTCTATTAGGGGCCGGCTCTTCCGTTCCGCAAAATACAGAATGCATCCGTATTTTTTGCAGATACGCTTTTTGCGGACCGCAAAATACATACCGTTGTGTGCATGAGCCCTTAATCTGATGCTGCACTGATGTCCACACTGTGATTTCTCAGCAACATCACATATCACTGATAGAAACCATGTGATCACAGTGTCCGCTCTATGACATCATCCAATGACATACTAGTTTGCTATGATACACCCCCTCTGTGACATCACCTAATTTCACACTACCCTGCTGCAGAGACTGTGGGGGTCATTTATTAAGACCGGTGTTTTAGACACCAGTCTTAATATCCCCTATAGCTGGCGGTGGATCACCGAATTTATGTAGGGGCGCCGGCCTCTATATAACTTCGGTGGATCCACCGCTGATTCTAAATGTAAGACAGCTTTCTTGCTGTCTTACATTTAGACTATTTTCTATGCCTAAGGGCTCATTCACACAAACGCTTTTTGCGTTCCGTATACGGCCAGTTTTTTGCGTTCCGTATACGGAACTATTCATTCCTATGGGTCCGCAAAAAAAACGGAATGTACTCCGTGAGCATTCCGTTTCCGTATGTCCGCAATTCTGTCCCGCTAGATTTTGAGTCTTGTCCTATTCTTGTCCGCAAATCACGGTCCGTGGCTCCATTCAAGTCAATGGGTCCGCAAAAAAAACGGAACACATATGGAAATGCATCCGTATGTCTTCCGTATCTGTTCCGTTTTTGCGGAACCATCTATTGAAAATTTTATGCCCAGCCCAATTTTTCTATGTAATTACTGTATACTGTATATGCCATACGAAAAAACGGAACGGAAAAACGGAACAGAAACGGAAACACAACGGAAATAAAAAACGAAACAACGGATCCATGAAAAACGGACCGCAAAACACTGAAAAAGCCATACGGTCGTGTGAAAGAGGCCTAAACCAGACATAGAGAATGGTTAATGAGACAGGCCTACTGGCCCGTCCCCTTCCCCACCCACTTTTTTAGATCTGGCGTGAGCGGGCAAAAGTCGCAGATTGGGTCCAAATGACCTTTGCGCCACAATCTGTGTCAGAAATACGCCTAAGGCCTCTTTCACACTACCGTTTTTTTTTTCCATTTTGCGGGCCGTTTTTTGCAGTCCATATACGGAACCATTAATTTCAATGGGTCCGCAAAAAAACGGAATGTACTCTGTATGCATTCCGTTTCTGTATTTCCATTCCGTTGAAATATAGAACATGTCCTATTATTGCCCGCAAATCACATTCCGTGGCTCCATTCAAGTCAATGGGTCCGCAAAAAAAACGGAAAACATAAGGAAATGCATCCGTATGTCTTCCGTATCCGTTCCGTTTTTTCAGAACCATCTATTGAAAATGTTATGCCCAGCCCAATTTTTTCTATGTAATTATTGTATACTGTATATGCCATACGGAAAAACGGAAACACAACGGAAACAAATAACGGAACAACGGATCCGTGAAAAACGGACCGCAAAGCACTGAAATAGCCATACGGTAGTCTGAAAGAGGCTTAATATAGGCATATTTCTGGTTAGTAAATGATCCCCTGTGTGACTACACTGTACTCTATTTGTGGAATCATCTATTATTTGCATACTAATGCAAATAGGATACTGTTTTATAGCATTTAAGTGCCTTTTATTAGAATTTAGACAACTAGCTACAGTTGTGACCATGCTAAATTGCTGCCAGCGCTAGGCAGGTGCAAAAGAGAACAGGGCAAACATAGCTGTGGAGCTTTTCTCAACAGGAGCGGTGTGAATATGAAGTTTTATTCTGCCAAACTCTACTCTTTCCAGTGCACGGGGTTGAGCATCACTATAAAGTGCTCTCTGCATGGAGCCCCTCCCCTCTGACCTGAGTGACAGCTGTGTCATCCAACCAAGAGACCACTACAGCAGCCAGCCAGAAGCAGAGGGGAGGGGCTCTGAAGAAGCTCAATGCACAGAGCACTTCACAGTGAGGCTCAGAACTGTGCACTTGAAAAAAGTAGAATTTGGCAGAAAAAAACCTCATATAGAGTCCAGCATTTCTGGCTGCCCAAAACAGCTGATTGTGTGGATGCGGGGTATCGGACCCCCACCGACCTGATTTTGTTGATTTATCCTGAGGATAGGTCATTAATATCTAAGTCCTGGAAAATCCCTTTAATGTCTCTTAAAGATTAGGAAATTAATGTATTCCTATTTCTTTCCAAGGAAGCAGGAACAATGCAGGTGGATGGACAAGGCGCAATGTAAAACGACTGTGAAAGAAAACCATGGGGGAGATTTATCAAACCGGTGTAAAGGAGAACTGGCTAAGGCTACTTTCACACTCGCATTTTGGGCAGATCCGTCATGGATCTGCAAAAACAGATCAGTTACAATAATACTACCGCATGCATTCGTCATGAACGGATCCGTTTGTATTATCTGTAACATAGCCAAGACGGATCCGTCATGAAATCAATTGAAAGTCAATTGGAGACGGATCTATTTTCTATTGTGCCAGAGAAAACGGATCCGTCCCCATTGACTTACATTGTGTGCCAGGACGGATCCGTTTGGCTCAGTTTCGTCAAACGGACAGCAAAACTCTGCAAGCAGCGTTTTGGTGTCCGCCTCCAGAGCGGAATGGAGACTGAACGGAGGCAAACTAATGCATTCTGAGCAGATCCTTTTCCATTCAGAAAGCATTAGGGCAAAACTGATCCGTTTTGGACCGCTTGTGAGAGCCCCGAACAGATCTCAGAAACGGAAAGCCAAAACGTGAGTGTGAAAGTAGTCTAAGTCGCCCATAGCAACCAATCAGATTCCTCCTTTCATGTTCCAAAGGAGCTCTGAAAAGTGAAAGGTAGAAACAGATTTGTTGCTATGGGCGACAAACCAGTTCTACTTTACACCAGTTGTGATGAATCTCCCCCATGTTTCTCAGTTAGAAATCTGAATGTAAGATAAAGGTAAAAAACTGAAATCATCAACTGGAGCTTTATATTCCGTTCATATTAGGGTCAAGACTTCCATCTTGTCTTCTTTCTGTAATGAAGCATGACAGATCCTAATGGATGCTATTGACCTATATACAGTATATACTGGTGGAAAAAAAATCCTTTTTTGTTTGAGTACAATAATGTATCTTTCTGCAATATCTGCATACAGTATGTTCATTTTTTGTGGATTTGTGGATTCTGCAACATGAATTGTCACACTGGACACGTGTTTTTTAAAGTTACAAATATGTGTCTATGGGAGAAAAGCATTCTGCAATAAATAAAAAATCTTAAAAATGGTTGTCTCACAAATAGTCTACATCTGGATCTGAATACTTTTGTGATTGCATGTAGTTAACCCCTTAAGGACCGGGCTCATTTTCACCTTAAGGACCAGGCTCATTTTCACCTTAAGGACCAGGCCATTTTTTGCAAATCTGACCAGTGTCACTTTAAGTGCTCATAACTTTAAAACGCTTTGACTTACCCAGGCCGTTCTGAGATTGTTTTTTCGTCACATATTGTACTTCATGACACTGCTAAAATTGGGTCAAAAAAGTTAATTTTTTTGCATAAAAAAATACAATTTTTACCGTAAATTTTGAAAAATTAGCAAATTTCAAATTTTCAGTTTCTCTACCTCTGTAATACATAGTAATACCCCCAAAAATTGTGATGACTTTACATTCCCCATATGTCTACTTCATGCTTGAATTGTTTTGGGAATGATATTTTATTTTTTGGGGATGTTATAAGGCTTAGAAGTTTAGAAGCAAATCTTGAAATTTTTCAGAAATTTACAAAAACTCAATTTTTAGCGACCAGTTCAGGTCTGAAGTCACTTTGCGAGGCTTACATAATAGAAACCACCCAAAAATGACCCCATCTAAGAAACTACACCCCTCAAGGTATTCAAAACTGATTTTGCATACATTGTTAACCCTTTAGGTGTTGCACAAGAGTTATTGGCAAATGGGGAGGAAATTTGAGAATTTCATATTTTTGTCAAATTTTTCATTTTAACCCATTTTTTCCACTAACAAACCAAGGGTTAACAGCCAAACAAGACTGTATCTTTATTGCCCTGACTCTGCCGTTTACAGAAACACCCAATATGTGGCCGTAAACTACTGTACGGCCACACAGCGGGGCGTAGAGTGAAAGGTGCACCATATGGTTTTTGGAAGGCTGATTTTTATGGACTGGTTTTTTGACACCATGTCCCATTTGAAGCCCCCTGATGCACCCCAAGAGGAGAAACTCCCTAAAAGTGACCCCATCTAAGAAACTACACCCCTCAAGGTATTCAAAACTGATTTTACATACGTCGTTAACCCTTTAGGTGTTGCACAAGAGTTATTGGCAAATGGGGATGAAATTTGAGAATTTCATTTTTTTGCCTAATTTTCAATTTTAACCCATTTTTTCCACTAACAAAGCAAGGGTTAACAGCCAAACAAGATTGTATCTTTATTGCCCTGACTGCCGTTTACAGAAACACCCCATATGTGGCCGTAAACTACTGTACGGCCACACAGCGGGGCGTAGAGTGAAAGGTGCACCATATGGTTTTTGGAAGGCTGATTTTTATGGACTGGTTTTTTGACACCATGTCCCATTTGAAGCCCCCTGATGCACCCCAAGAGGAGAAACTCCCTAAAAGTGACCCCATCTAAGAAACTACACCCCTCAAGGTATTCAAAACTGATTTTACATACGTCGTTAACCCTTTAGGTGTTGCACAAGAGTTATTGGCAAATGGGGATGAAATTTGAGAATTTCATTTTTTTGCCTAATTTTCAATTTTAACCCATTTTTTCCACTAACAAAGCAAGGGTTAACAGCCAAACAAGATTGTATCTTTATTGCCCTGACTCTGCCGTTTACAGAAACACCCCATATGTGGCCGTAAACTACTGTACGGGCACACAGTAGGGCGTAGAGTGAAAGGTGCGCGGTTTGGTTTTTGGAAGCCAGATTTTGCTGGACTGGTTTTTTGACACCATGTCCCATTTGAAGCCCCCCTGATGCACCCCTAGATTAGAAACTCCATAAAAGTGACCCCATCTAAGAAACTACACCCCTCAAGCTATTCAAAACTGATTTTACAAACTTTGTTAACCCTTTAGGTGTTGCACAAGATTTAATGGAAAATAGAGACACAATTTCAAAATTTCACATTTTTGGCAGATTTTCCATTTTAATATTTTTTTTCCAGTTACAAAGCAAGGGTTAACAGCCAAACAAAACTCAATATTTATGGCCCTAATTCTGTAGTTTACAGAAACACCCCATATGTGGTCGTAAACCGCTGTACGGGCACACGGCAGGGCGCAGAAGGAAAGGAATTCCATACGGTTTTTGGAAGGCAGGTTTTGCTGGACTGTTTTTTTTGACACCATGTCCCATTTGAAGCCCCCCTGATGCACCCCTAGAGTAGAAACTCCAAAAAAGTGACTCCATTTTAGAAACTACGGGATAGGGTGGCAGTTTTGTTGGTACTAGTTTAGGGTACATATGATTTTTGGTTGCTCTATATTACACTTTTTGTGCAGCAAGGTAACAAGAAATAGCTTTTTTGGCACGTTTTTTTTTTTTGTTATTTACAACATTCATCTGACAGGTTAGATTATGTGGTATTTTTATAGAGCAGGTTGTCGCGGACGCGGCGATACCTAATATGTATACATTTTTTTTTATTTATGTAAGTTTTATACAATAACTTCATTTTTAAAACCAAAAAAATGTTTTAGTGTCTCCATATTCTAAGAGCCATAGTTTTTTCAGTTTTTGGGCGATTATCTTGAGTAGGGTCTCATTTTTTGCGGGATGAGATGACGGTTTGATTGGCACTATTTTGGGGTGCATATGATTTTTTGATCGCTTGCTATTACACTTTTTGTGACGTAAGATGGCAAAAAATGGCTTTTTTTACACTGTTTTTATTTTTATTTTTTTACGGTGGTCATCTGAGGGGTTAGGTCATGTGATATTTTTATAGAGCCGGTCGATACGGACGCGGCGATACCTAATATGTATACTTTTTTTTTATTTATGTAAGTTTTACAGAATGAGTTCATTTTTGAAAAAAAAAAAATCATGTTTTAGTGTCTCCATAGTCTAAGAGCCATAGTTTTTTCAGCTTTTGGGCGATTATCTTGAGTAGGGTCTCATTTTTTGCGGGATGAGATGACGGTTTGATTGGTACTATTTTGGCGTACATGCGACTTTTTTGATCACTTTTATTACTTTTTTTGGGAAGTAAGGTGGGCAAAATTTCAATTTTCTCATAGTTTTTATTTTTTTATTTTTATGGCGTTCACCGTGCGGGGAAAGTAACATGACCATTTTATAGATCAGGTCGTTACGGACGCGGCGATACCTAATATGTGTAGTTTATTTTATTTTTTTAATTTTTATTCAGTGATAAATGTTTTTTTTTTTATCTTAACTTTTTTCACTTTTTTTACATTTTTGTGACCCAGACCCACTTGGTTCTGGAAGATCCAGTGGGTCTGGTGTCTGTATAATACAGTACAGAACAATATATATTGTTCTGTACTGTATTTTACTTACACTGAACAGATCTGTGCTTTTAGCACAGATCTGTTCAGCACCATGGACAGCAGGACGCCTGAGCAGGCGTCCTGTTGCCATGGGAACCCTCCCCGTCTGCTCAGAACTTCGCAGACGGGGAAGGGTAAGGACGGGGCTGAGGGGGGCTCTCTGGGGGCTCTCTCCCTCTCCATCGGGGGGCTGCAAAGCCACAGCAGCCCCCCGATGGAGAGGGAGGGAGCTCCCTGACCGATGACAGTTAACTTTTTCCATACAGCGGTCCGTACGGACCGCGGTATGGAAAGGGTTAAACGGCTGACATCTTCGCAGATGTCAGCCGTTTATACCAGGGTGCCAGCAATGTGCTGGCACCCTGGTATACCCACTAGAAGCCAACGATCGTTCATGGGGAGGCGGGCGGGGGATCGCGATCCCGCCTGCCGCACCGCCCGCCTCCCGCAACGCCCCCACCGCCTGCGACACCCCCCCCCGCACCACCCTCCGGCATAAAATCGTGCAGGGGTGCAGGGGGGGGGTGAAAAATAATGATTTTAGCCACTCTAAAGTTTCTGATCCCCGCGGTCAGGGACCGCGGCGATCAGAAACTGCAAAAAGCGCAGCAAACCGCAGGTCTGAATTGACCTGCGGTTTTCTGCGATCGCCGATACGGGGGGGTCAAATGACCCCCCCCTGCATTGTTACGGGATGCCGGCTGAATGATTTCAGCCGAAATCCCGTTCCGATTAACCCCTGCGGCGCCGGAGTTCCGATTTTAAGTCAGGACGTACCGGTACGTCCTCGGTCCTTAAGGACTCGGGAAATAGGGCGTACCGGTACGTCCTAGGTCCTTAAGGACTCGGGAAATAGGGCGTACCGGTACGTCCTAGGTCCTTAAGGGGTTAAACATTACGTATAGTAACTAAGTTATTCACTGAAATCCATCTGTACAGCGCCACCTGCTGTTTGTTCTTTTTCTAAATTCTTTGTCCAGCTGACTGAGATGGAAGCACATGCTTGGTTCTATCCACCAGCTCTGTAAAAAGGACGCGCCCCCTGTGAAAGGACGCGCCCCCTGTGAAAGGACGCGCCCCCTGAGCTGCCGGCTTCAAATAAATCTAGCACAACAATTGGAGCAATAAATGTGGAGATCTCTGGATCCATGTGAGGTGCAGGGCTGGTTCGAAGTTTGCTTAGAAAGAGGTTGTCATGTACTATGTGATTTTTTTTTTACATTAATCATGGGATAACCCCTTTAAGGGAGGAAAGACACCACTAATATTTTCCATAGAGTTCCATGCCTAAAAAATGCTGTAAAAGACAGCAACCGAAAAAACACACCAAAAACCATGCAACCCCTCAAAAATGAAAAACTGAAGTAGAACCTATGTGTGACACCAGCCCAAGGGTCCATTCACACGTCCGCAAATTCGTTCCTCATTTTGCGGAACGGAATTGAAGACCCATTCATTTCTATGCGGCAGCATGATGTGCTGCCCAGATACGGAACTGCGGACTCGCACTTCCGGGTCCGCAATTCCTTTCCCGAAAAAAATAGAACATGTCCTATTCTTGTCCGCGGACAAGAATAGGCATATTCTATTAGTGCCGGCAATGTGCGGTCCGCAAAATGCGGAACGCACATTGCCGTGTCCGTGTTTTGCGGATCCGTTTGAATGGACCCTAACAATTATAACAGATGATTTCTATAGTCACTGGGATGGTACAGTCTCCTCACATATAACATATAGTAAGAATACCGTTCTCCTGTGGGGATGTGATGGGGTAACGATGACATCCGTGGCTTTCACCCTACAATGGGGTCTTAATGGGGATTATTTTTATTGCAGTTAAGTCTACTTTCCCACCTGCGTTAGGTGCGGATCCGTCTGGTATCTGCACAGACGGATCCGCACTTATAATGCAAACGCTTGTATCCGTTCAGAACGGATCGTTTGCATTTTTCTTAAAAACGGATCCGTCTTGACTTACATTGAAAGTCAATGGGGGATGGATCCGTTTTCAACTACACCATATTGTGTCAGTGAAAAACGGATCCGTCCCCATTGACTTACATTGTAAGTCAGGATGGATCCGTTTGGTTCCGCATCCAGAGCGGAATGGAGGCGGAACGGAGCCAAACTGATGCATTCTGAACGGATCCTTATCCATTCAGAATGCATTGAGGCTAAACTGATCCGTTTTGAACCGTTTGTGAGAGCCCTGAAACGGATCTTACAAACGGAATTCAAAACGCCAGTGTGAAAGTAGCCTAAGATAGGGCTGGACAGCTCCCAGGAACCAGATACCCAGCTAATTTTCTACTGATGTCTATCAGGTTCCCTATACACACAATTTTTGGGGGGGAAGAGGAGGCTATAAAAACGCCAGAATAACCAAATTTTTGTTTTTGGCCACCTGTGTTTTTTGCCGCATTTTTAGCCATTTCTTCTTCTTTTTTCTTTTGACAAACAGTGCGTCTTACCATTAGTGTTTTCTTCATGGCATGTGTCCCCGACAAAGAATGTGATGTGAAAATGGCTGGAAAAAAAATACACCAAGAGCTACAGCGTGCTGTTTTTTTTTTTTTTTTTTTAAATAAGCCAAAAAGAGAAAAAATACGATCTAATTAACAAATATGCCAGTAGCCCCAAAAAAATGCTTGTGAATTTTAGGGGTAATCCACAGAAACGTTTTTTTTTTTTTCCATGTCTGCTCCGGGCTTTTTTTTACTGCCAGTATGCAGGACCATTTACTTCAATGGGTCCGCAAAACAACGGAAATGACCTTGTGTGCATTTTATTTCCGTATGGCCGTTTCGCAAAAAAGATAAAGCTATTCTTGTCCGTTTTGCACTACGGATGTCACGCGGACATCATCTGTATTTTTTGTCGGATACGTGTTTTGTGGTCCACAAAATACATACGGTTGTGTGCATGAGCCCTTAGGGTACATGCACACGTTCAGGATTCATGTGCGGAGCATCCGCACTGAAATCCGCAGGTATTCGCAGGCAAATCTGTGCGGTCAATCCGCATCAATTGGTGCAGATTTGCATGCGGATTTGGCTGCGGATTAGCAGCATGCAGATTTTACTAAGTGAATGAAGAAAATCCGGTCAGGAAAAATAAACAACATCGTGTGCACTGAGAATTTCAAATTCTCATAGAATAAAATGTACATGACCTACAGTGCGGATTTTCCGCACGCAAATCCGCGCGGAAAATCCACACGCAATACTGATCGTGTGCATTTAGCCTTATACGTATTCCCCATAGACTGCTGTTTTTTCAGCAAAAAAAAAAAAAAAAAGCAGGTGCCAAAAACAACACAAACACTATAGGGCAGAAAAAGGCCAAAAAAGAAGCCACCCTGAAAGCTGCTTCCTACACTGCATATAATTCTGCCCATTCCTGTCCTAGGTCTGCGGACTACATTCCCATACAAATACATATCCTCTCAGAAGGTGAATAACAATTCCAGAAGAGGCAGCACGACACATGCTGAAGACTTCCACACCCGTAATATTTGGATTTGTCTTTTTTATAATTCTTTTCATAAAAATATTTGACATTTCGTGTAATTGTCTTTTTTTCACTTTTGATATGTCATAGTGACATGCTAGAGGCTTTTATTGGTGGGGGTCCGGGTGCTGATCACTGAAATGGAGGGGCTAGTAGCACCATTCACCTGTGGTTGGGTCTGCTCGGCTCTCCTGGGGGAAGCGGGGTTAGCGGTGGGCAGATCTACAATCCCGTTCACACTCGGCTCAGCTATCGGCAGAGAACCGAGAAGAGACAATCACAGCTGAAGGGGCCCCTCTGCCCCTCCACTTTTGCAATCGTTGGGGGTCTCAGCACCTAGATCCCCATCAATCAAAACACCTGACTTGTCACAATGACATATCAAATGTTTCATGAAATGCTAGGTACACTTTAAACATTCATGGTTTGTAGAGTGAAACTAAATCGCACCTCCTCATTCCTATACTATTGACTACTGTATGTAATAAGCAGCATTTCTTATGATAAAACATGGCTATACAGCGGTTCTGGTGGAGTGATGGGACCCGGGGCCCATGTGGCCTCACTGTACAGTGGGGCCGCTGTGCGGCTGCTGGATCCCATTGCCTGCTGGAGCGGTGTGGAGGCGTGTTGGTCGCCGCACGGCTCTGCGCCATGGTTAGAGTAGGTTCCCACTTAAACTAGAGACACCCTTGTCGCGGTAAGTGGGCCTATGCGCTTTGATCAAACTGTATACTAATTGTCTCTTTATAGTGCACAGCAAATGATTGATAGCATCGCTGTATAGCCATGTTTTATCATAAGAAATGCTGATAATTGAAAACAGTTGTATATCAGAAGCATAGGTATGAGGATGTGCGATTTAGAGATTCTCTCTACATATCCACACTTTAAACATTACCTAAAGGGGTATTCCGGTTACATCAAGTTAGCCCCTAACCACAGCATAGGGGAAAACTATTTGACTGGTGGGGTTTGACCATTGGGACCCCCACCGATCACAAGAATGGGGGCAACATACAATATAGGTACCCCCGAAATGAATGGACTGCCAGAGAGAGCAGAGTATAAGTCCCATAGAGATGAATGGAGCGGCACTGCACGTGCCTGACCTGTCGTCCTATTCTTGAGACCAGTGCAGGTCCTAGTAGTTGGATCCCCTCCGATGCAATAGTTAATGACTATCCTGTGACTAGGGAATAACTTGATGTAACTGGAATACATCCTTTTCTTCTCCCCTGCTCCTTTGCCCAGCACAGCAGAATCCATAATGAACAGCCTGTGGGCATCTCTTTTTTTCTAACTCATGTCACCTCTCACTCAATATCCGTCGTCCGTCTCCGAGCCTGTCCACAACTCCAGCAATTAAAAAACTCACCAAAAACAAGCTCCATCTGTATCCTGGATGGATATATATATATAGTGCAGGAGCAGAAGTAAGCATAATAGCACTGCCCTACGGCTGACAAGTACAGCTTTACACAAAAAAAAAGGATTTTTTTTCTTTTACAAACTTTTAAAAAATAAAGTAGGCCTCTACACTTTTGAGATAAAAAAAAAAAACACAAAAAAACATAAGCAAACTTTTTTATAATGGCCATACAGCTGCAGACGTATGCTCCCAGTTGTCAATTTATTCATAAACTAGTTGGAATAATAGAGGAACAGCACAACATAGAGTCCTGAGCACGTGGAATACAATTATTTACTGGAACAGACGTGTCAGGAGTGACGACCTCAGCTTTCCGGCTCTGGCGGCGCACTGAAGCAATCATTTGCATAAAGAATAAAAATATATTAATTGGGAACGCCACAACCAATTTTCACAAGACGGGTATCATTTTAATCCTAACAGGTAGTATGCCAGGTTTAATAGGGTTGATCCTGCTGTCGGGTGTTCATGAAAGGAAGCAACATCGACCAATTTGGAAATCTGCTACAAATTGGAAACAGAACGGGCATGATGCGGATTTGAAAACCTGCAGAATTCTTGTTTTTTCCCACTATATGACGATGCGGTGCGTACGAGGCCAGGTGGGACCTCCCGGCAACACAGGTCACTAGATGAGTCTGTTGGTCCACGCACATGTGACGGCCGTACCTATTGTGCAGACCACAAACCGTGGATCCACAAAACACGGGTACCGGCCGTGTGCACTCCGCATGGCGGTACAAACCCACTGACTTCAATGGGTCCCCGATCTTCAAGATGCGGCCGAACATAGAACATATCCTATCTTTTGTGGAGCAGACTCTGTATTTGTGACTTTTTAAACTCCACTGTGACGAAATTTAGTCTCAAGTGGCGTTTCTATGTCTCCCTCGCCACTTCCCAAGAAGGGGGCATGGCATGGGTGGGGAGAAGTCGAGGCCAGGGGTCCTAACACATTTATGAGCCAGTTTTCTGTGCACAGACTGGCGGAGGAGGCACCTAGTTTATGACGAGTGCTGCACCTCACCATAAATTAGGCGCATCCTTCGGCAACGCAGGGGATATCAAGAAAAAAATAAAAACACTATATACCTCGGTATGAAATGACAGGATGAGCGCAGCCGTCTCTGAGCACTGTACCGCACATATCCATACTATGACTGTATGCATGAGCCCTAGATCCCACTTAAAGGGGTTGTCCATCCCAGGAGCTGTCCTTGGTCCTGCACCGCTGCCCCGTTCCCAGCCAATCAGCGGTCACATGTGCATGAAAGTCACATCACTAGCGGTTTCATGTCATCTTCGCACACGTGACAGCTGAAGCCTGTGAATTGCTGCAGCATTCATGGGACAAAGGCTTCTAGTCTGGGAGGGACCAGAAACAACCCCTTTAAAGGAGACCCGTCTGTTTTAGTAAACAATTGAATTCCACATAAAACGACAATTCTTAATCATCCATTCTTGTGACTCTATATTGTGCCATTCCTCTATTATTCCTGATAGAAGTTTATAAATAAAGGTAGAACCGGGGGTTACCCGTTAGGGGTGTGTCCCCGCACAGTCTGACACTGGTAGTATCAATTCTTCAGTGTCAATAGGTTCAGGGCCACCCCCACCCCCCCAACTGGTATCATCCACTTGTACTTCTAGTAGGAATAACAGAGGAATGGCACAACACACAGTAAAGATGTAGAACGGCCACACGGATCCGCAAAAAATATGGATGTGTGTCTAGCCCATAGAAATGAAGTGCGCCAGTTTGCTATCTGCAAAAAATGAGGATACCTCATGGGTGAAAAACACAGGCCTAAGGGCTCGTTCACACGAACCTGTGAAGCCCGTGTTGTGGACCGCAAATTGCGTTCCGCAATGCACGGGCACCGTCCGTGGGGCAGCCGCATGGGTCCGAGATCCCTTCGTTTTGCAAAAAGATAGAGTATGTTCAATCTTTTTGCGGTGTGGAGGCACGGAACGGAACCCCAGGAAGCACTCCGTAGTGCTTCCGTAGTGTTCCGTGTTTCCGTTCCGCATCTCCGGATTTGCGGACCCATTGAAGTGAATGGGTCTGCATCCGAGATGCGGAATGCACACGGAACGGTGTCCGTGTATTGCGGATCCGCAAATGCGGTCCGCAATACGGCAACGGGCAGCACACGTTCGTGTGAACGAGCCCTAAAGCCAATATGTCAGGAGTGGTGACAGGTCCTCTCCAAGTGCAGGCATCAAGCAGCAGCATGCCGAATCTGAATTAGGCTGTGTTCACATGAAATGCATTTTCTGAGGCAGAAATCCCAGCCTGATGCCCAGATTTTGGCTGCGGATCCGCACAAGAATTGGCCCCATCGTCATTCAATGCCCCCCCCCCCCCCCTCTTCCCGCCGCCCAACACAGTGACAACATTTTAAAACTTGGTGCACAGAGGAAAATAAAAAAAATGGTTCATACTGATCCACCGGACGTGATGATCCCCAACAAAAGTGACAATTTTTACCGACAGAGATGCTGAGAGTGATAGTCCTGACTCGTGACCCACCGATATAGTCATCAAAGTGGGTAGAAGAGATTATAAGGTACTGGAGGTACTCTCCATCACTTCAAGGTAAAGTTTGGTGGCCTCCTGCAGTGACCCTTCCCTGGATCAGGCGCCTCCCAGGATGGTGGGCACAGGTAGGTCATCAGGTTATAGGCCACAATGATGTCAGTGCATGGCGGGGGCGACGTGGACAGGATGACCTCCTGGAGTAATCACTGCAACTAATGCAATTATAGGATCGGAAACGGAGGGTCACAGAGGGCACAATGACCCAGCGCTGACAGTGTTCACCAGCAGGAGGACGGGGCACATCCAGTAATACTGTATATATATACTACAAGTCCTTGTCCTGGACTGTAATCACATCACCTCTGATGATGGAGCGACAACTTTACAGCAGAGGCGACATGCTGGAGCACACCGTCCTGTGCACGGAGCCATAAAGTTGCACACACACACGTGGATGACAAGTGACAGCCGGTGCACCGGGAGCTGCTCTTCCCGCCACACGTGTCCTAGACCAGCCCGGTCCCCGGGAAGCCCGGCGGGCGCCAGACGAGACGACAGTCATTAACTTCCCTCAGCCCCCGGGTGACTGACACACAATGGCGGCAGGCTTACCTTTCACAGCGCTTTCCCCGGGCAGCAGGTGCAGGCGACGACAGAGAAGAGCGGCGGCGGCGGCGGCGGCGGCGGCGGGGAGAGTGCAGCAGTGACAGCAGCAGCAGCACAGAGCCGCGGTCTGCAGGAGCTCCCCCCTCCCGCGCATTGGGAAGACCCGGGGTGGCGCATGTGCAGAGGCTGCTACCTGTCCCCTCACCTCACCCCACGGGGGGACCTGACCACCTCCTGTCAGCCCTCAGCAGCGTCTCGGCTCTGGCCTCTGACAACTTTCCAGCATCACTTTGACACCTGCCCCGTTTCTGTGCTTCCTGCCATCTCCATCTTTTCACCACCAGCCCATAGAATAAGGACATTTCTGTTCATTCTTTTATAATATCCAGAAAGAAGTATTTTTCCTAACAATTCTATAAGGGCTCATGCGCACGAACGTATATTTTTTTCTGTTTCTGGATCCATTCACTTCAACGGGTCTGCAAAAAAAATGTGATTTAGGCCTCATGCACACGACCGTGGCGTTTTTTGCGGTCCACGGATCCACAAAAAAAAAAACGGAAGCCACCTGTGTGTCTTCTGCAATTTGCGGAATGGAACGGGCGGCCCATTGTAGACAACATGCCTATTCTTGTCCGCAAAAGGGACAAGAATAGGACATGCTATATTTTTTTTGCGGGGCCTCGCAACGGATGCGGACAGCACACGGAGTGCTGTCCGCATCTTTTGCGGCCCCATTGAAGTGAATCTTTTGCGGCCCCATTGAAGTGAATGGGTCCACACCCGAGCCGCAAAAACTGCGGCTCGGATGCAGACCATAACTACGGTCATGTGCATGAGGCCTTAATGTGTGTATTCCGTGTCCTATTATTGTCCGTATTAGGCATTAGATATGTGTCGTGCAACATATAGGGTACAACTACACTGTGACATATTTTATAACAATAGTCTATGGTGTCGCACTGTGACATGACAGTCGCACAAAAATCCATCTTGGATGTTTTTTTGGTGACTGTCGCAGTCGCAGCATGTCGCAGTGTGACACCATAGACTAGCATGAAAAAATATGTGGCTAGACATTGCTGCGACAAATGTCATTGTGTAGCCCTAGCCTTGCGGAAAGGATAGGACAGTTCTATAATGGGCCGGACGTTCCGTTCCACAAAGTGCGGAATGCACACGGACAATATCCGTGTTTTGTACTGTAGAGTGGGGTCTGGTAGAGGACGTCCCCACTCCAGTACAGCCTGGCACTAGGTTTTTTGACTAGGCCCATGTGCAGCACGAGGCCCCAAAACGTCCTCATCTCGGCTGCACTGACCGGAGTCCAGCCACCGGCCCTAGCCAAAAAGGAGCCCGGGTTTTGAGCGACAAACTGTTGGGCGTACAGGTTCGTCTGCTCCACCATTAGATTTACCAGTTGGTCACTGAAAAAAATGACTAAAAAAGTCATATTCAGTGAAGCCCACTGTGTAAATCTGGAATCCTGGTTGTCCAACAAAATCAGGAATCGCGGGCTCAAAGTTCTCTGGGTACACCAGCCAAGTTCACCTGCAGGGGGCTCAGGTGAACTGACCTGTTGGGCCGGAAAACTAGTACGAGCCCCAGAGCTGCTCGTACTAGGGTGGGCCACAGGGTCCCTAGCATGGGGGCCCCCTTGATCCGCCTGGCAGCGTCTCCGCCGCCTTGGAGGCTCATCATCGCTTGATGATGAGGAGGACGCGGATGACAAAAGGAACGTGGGGTCGTCCTCACTGGGGCTCTCGGACTCGGAGGCAAGGAGGGCGTATGCCTCCTTGGCCGAGAACGTCCGGCGGGCCATAGGGGAGTGTGTATGTGCGTGCGTGTAAATCTTTATTAGGTGTGTGTGGGGGCACGGGTGTTCACAGACTTTTCCCTAAACCTAACAGGGGAAAAATAACAACAACGAAAAAAGCCACAAAAAATGTGAAAAAGAAAAAAAAAATATTTAACTCGCTGATCAGCCGTCCGAAGCTGATCAGAGGTGGGGTGGTCGATGCACTAACAGTGGCTGGACGCTAAAGAGTGCCGGCCACTGTCAGCGTACGCAAAAAAAAAAAAAAAAAGCTTGCGCCCCCCCAAAAAAGGGGGGGGCAAGCTGCATCACCCCTGGGGGGGGTCTAGGGTCACACAGCTGTGCTGTGGACCCTATAGACACCCTAAGAGGATGATGCAACACTAAAAAACTCAACTTTCCCTAAAGTCTCCCTGCCTGAACTAAACCTTTCCCTACCCTGTCCCTAACTTACCTTTTAGTGCCAGATGGCACTGTGGAGGATCAAAAAGAGGGGGTGCTGGGCACAGATCAGGGGGTGCAGGATCTGGAGATCGAGATGGTGATTGGTGGTGTATTATCACACCACCGATCACCATCCTGTTCCGGGTTATCGGGTCACCAGAGAACCGAATAACCCGGAAACGCAGCAAACCGCAGGTCTGAATTGACCTGCGGTTTGCTGCAATCGCCGATGCGGGGGGGTCACAGGACCCCTCCTAGGCATTGTGCCAGAGTGCCTGCCGAATGATTTCGGCAGGCACTCAGTTCCGATCACCGCGCGACGATGATCGGAACTACACAGGACGTACAGGTACGCCCTGTGTCCTTAAGTACTGGGACATCAGGACGTACCTGTACGCCCTGTGTCCTTAAGGGAGTGGTTTATACGTGGAAGGGCGGAAGTGGTTTATACGTGGCAGGCAGGGATTGGCCACGCTCCGTTAATACGGCCTTCAATGATGGCAAGATCACATGTAGCAGCATACAGTATCGGATAGGCTGGATTAGCTTCAAAACTGTATCCCGCCCCCTCCAAAGCCTCTCCTCCTGAAGAAGCAATACCGTGAAACGCGTGTTGAGGGGAAGTTGCCATCTTGCACCTGCACTTCGGTATGTTATAAACAGAAAGGTCTTTTGTTTTATGTCACCACATCTAACTATATCAGCGAAAGGTGTTCCCTAGTGAGGTAAAATCTGTTACTGTTCTTGGTTTGGTTCAGAGGCGGCACGTAATGGCCCGATAAATCTATAACCGTACCTTGTATATTGTATCCATGGGTTATACCATCCTTTATATATGAAATAGATGTGGATTATCTATCATTTGTTGGCACCTTGTTTACTATACAGCTGTAAATGGTGATTGCAATTTGGCGCTATTGAGTCGATTCCCTACTGCTAGTATTATTAAGTAATCAGTATTTTAATAATGTTCAATAAAATGTAAATTATTTTAAAAGGAATTGAGTATTACTCATTGTGTTATTGACTATATTAGTAAGATTGAGTATTTCTGTTAGGTATTGGTGTAACTACCTGAGGATCAATTGTAGTGATAAAAATATAGAACATGTCCTGTTCTTATCTGCATTACGGAAAAGCATAGGAATGTTCTATTATGGGCTGGATGTTCCATTCTGCAAAATGCGCAATGAACGCGGCCAGTATCCGTGTTTTGCAGACCACAGAACAGGCAGTGGTGTATGCATGAGCCCAAACAGTCCTATCCTTGTCCATAAAACGGACAAGTATAGGACATGTTCTATTTTTTTGCCGGGCTGTGGAACGGACATACAGATGTGGACAGCCCATTGAAGTGAATGAGTCTGCATCCGACCCGCATCAAAATGTTAATCAGATGTGGACAAAAACATGGTTGTGTGCATGAGCCCTAACGAAGAGGGAGGTTTACTAAACAGACAGCAAAATTCTGTCTCCAAAGTAATGGAGTACAGGGATCTATGTAGCCATATTTGACCCCTAACCACAAAAGTGCATGTTCACATGGATTGTGATGATGTGTATTCTGTAGTAAGATCTGCGTGTATTCTGCCTCCCATTGTTTTTAATGGTAATCCTGGCTGCTGCAAATTTTAAATCCATGTTGAGGAAAAAAAGTAGCCTGACACTAATTGACCCAATATGCTAATTTTGCATGGTGCCTGCAACATGTAGCCACACGGGCATTAGCCACATTGAATGGCATGACAAATTACAAATCCCCAGCAGAAATCTGAGCCGATCCTGGCATAGTTTCTGCACCTTACATGCCCTTATCTTGTATTCACACTTAGGCCTCTTGCACACGACCGTATGTATTTTGCGGTCCGCAAAAAACGGATCAGAAAAAATATGGATAACATCCATGTGCATTTCGTATTTTGCAGAGCGGAACTGCTGGCCCCTAATAGAACAGTACTATCCTTGTCCGTAATCCGTAATCTTCTATTTTTTTGCGGAACGGAAATATGGAAACGGAATGCACACGGAGTACCTTCCGTTGTTTTTTTTGCGGACCCATTGAAATGAACTGTTCCGTATACGGGCCGCAAAAAACCCTGAATGGAAACGCAATGAAAATACATTTGTGGGCAAGAGGCCTTCCAGCACATAGACAGAGTATACAAGGCCCCATGCACCCCGCAAAAATTGGGCCAGAAGTGTCACCATACCGTTTTTTGTTCCCTGGAAAGCATAATTTATTGTATTTTTTTACAGTGGGTGTCAGAGAGCAATGGTCAGTGTCAGACACCAAGGGTGAATGTTGGGGAAGACTCCTACTGTTTACTTCTAAAGTGTGAACAGCATCTAACATGTCTATTGGGCATCTGTCAGAAGATTTGTACCTATGACACCGGCTGACCTTTTACATGTGCACTTGGCAGCTGAAGGCATCCGTGTTGGTCCCATGTTCATATGTGTCCACATTGCTGAGAAAAATAAAGTTTTAATACATGCAAATGAGCCTCTAAATAAAAATTTACTGAAAATCAGGTAATGAAAATCAGACATTGTTTTTTATTTGTGGTTCAACAGAATAATTTTTAAAACAAACTAATGAAACTGGCCTGGACAAAAATGATGGTGCACGCCGTAGAAAGGATTGAAAATAGTTTGACCGTAGTGCACATTAAACAGGTGTGTCTTGTAATTAACATCACAGGTGTCTTCAAACTTGTAATCAGTGAGTCTGCCTATTTAGGCCTCATGCACACGACCGTATTTTTTTGCGGTCCGCAAAACGGGGTTCCGTTTTTCCGTGATCGGTGACCGTTTTTTCGTCCGTGGGTCTTCCTTGATTTTTGGAGGATCCACGGACATGAAAAAAAAGTCGTTTTGGTGTCCGCCTGGCCGTGCGGAGCCAAACGGATCCGTCCTGAATTACAATGCAAGTCAATGGGGACGGATCCGTTTGACGTTGACACAACGTTTGCAATTTCAAACGGATCCGTCCCCCATTGACTTTCAATGTAAAGTCAGGAGTTAATATACCATCGGATCAGAGTTTTCTCCAATCCGATGGTATATTTTAACTTGAAGCGTCCCCATCACCATGGGAACGCCTCTATGTTAGAATATACCGTCGGATTTGAGTTACATCGTGAAACTCAAATCCGACAGTATATTCTAACACAGAGGCGTTCCCATGGTGATGGGGACGCTTCAGGTTAGAATATACTAAAAGAACTGTCTACATGACTGCCCCCTGCTGCCTGGCAGGTGCTGCCAGGCAGCAGGGGGCAGCCCCCCCCCCTGTAGTTAACACATTGGTGGCCAGTGTGGCCGGCCCCCCCTCCCTCCCCTGTAGTTAACTCATTGGTGGCCAGTGCGGCCGGCCCCCCCCCCCCTCCCCTGTAGTTAACTCATTGGTGGCCAGTGCGGCCGGCCCCCCTCCCTCCCCTGTAGTTAACTCGTTGGTGGCCAGTGGGCCCCCCCCTCCCTCCCCTGTAGTTACCTCGTTGGTGGCCAGTGGGCCCCCCCCTCCCTCCCCTGTAGTTAACTCGTTGGTGGCCAGTGGGCCTTCTCCCCTCCCTCCCCCTCCTAATTAAAATCTCCCCCCAATCATTGGTGGCAGCGGAGTGTACCGATCGGAGTCCCAGTTTAATCGCTGGGGCTCCGATCGGTAACCATGGCAACCAGGACGCTACTGCAGTCCCGGTTGCCATGGTTACTTAGCAATTTGTAGAACCATTATACTTACCTGCGGGCTGCGATGGTCTGCGTCCGGTCGGAAGCTCCTCCTACTGGTTCCTTCAAACGGAACTCACAAGCGGAGCCCCGAACGCTAGTGTGAAAGTAGCCTAAGAATGGCAAAGCATTGGACTATTCTTTAGTGGCCATCTATGATCCCTGATAAAAATCCAATTAAACATCTGTGGAAGAAGCTGAAACATGCAGTCTGGAGATGGCACCTGAGGTGGCTGGAGCAGTTTGCTCACGAGGAGTGGGCCAAAATACTTGTGGACAGTGGCAGAAGTCTCATTGGGAGTTACAGAAATCGCTTCATTGCAGTGATTTCCTCAAAAGGTTGTTTTTTAAATTATTCTGTTGAACCACCATTCAAAAGCAATGTCTGATTTTCATTAATTGATTTTCAGTAATGTTTTATTTATTTTGTCAGTTACAAGTTATTTCAGTGACCATTGTGTGTTTTTCTTTCTTTAACTGAAGGGTACTGTTCTGTCTTCATACACGTTCACACAGTGTGTAGTCTAACATTCAGCATAAAACATTTCTGTGCTCCAAATAAGATGACTGTTCTTTGTAGTCTAACTTGTTTATTGGTCAACAGGTTGTACATATGTGATTGATTTATTATATACGATTGATTGATTGATTGGTAAAACAGGATTATTTGGACTTCCGGTTCCGGCGCTGGGATGGAAGACACGGAGTGAAGAAGCTCCACATCCCTGGCTCACGAAACCTGGCTCCGTTCATAACCAACCGTCAATAAGGGGGCTCCCAAGTGGGAATTTGTCTCCTGCAATATCGGAGACCTCTGTTCATGGACCGATATCTCCTGTGGAGCGGAAGCTGGAAAATATTGAGCTGCAAAGGTACTGCCGCCGACGCCATGCTGAGCAAGATGGCAGACTCCTGCCCTGCCTCACCTGTTAGTTGTAGAGACACCAGTCCAATCCGGCCCTCACAGCTAGAAGAGTTAACTGGGACACCCGGAATTGACTATAAGACTCTGGCCATTGAAGTAGCTAAACACTTGGCCCCTGACATTAGAAAGACTTTATCTAAAACATTATCGGTGTCTTTGCAACAACTTCATGATGCAGTGGCACAGCATGACACACGCTTTGACGAATTGGAGCAGCGGGTAGCCACAGTGGAGGAAGATACGGCCAAAGCTAACCATCGTATACAGGACCTCCACAAGCAGAACATCATACTGAAAGACCATCTGAAAGATCTGGAAAATCATTCCAGACGAAATAATCTGCGACTATTGGGCCTACCTGAACATGTTAAACCCCAGGCCCTAAAAGTTATTTGCGAGAGGGAACTCCCAACAGCATTGGGCCTGGAGAGAATGCACAAAGTAGAGAGGGCTCACCGTGTGGGACCTCCTCAGGAC
Source organism: Bufo bufo (assembly GCF_905171765.1). Taxonomy (NCBI): domain Eukaryota; kingdom Metazoa; phylum Chordata; class Amphibia; order Anura; family Bufonidae; genus Bufo; species Bufo bufo. Next base: position 412,954,294 of record NC_053393.1, on the reverse strand, counting down.
ACACAAAACCAACATGGCTAGTGGGCCCATGAGGCATCATCCAAACCTCGCCAGGTCATTATGAGGTATCTTGACTATTGCGACAAAGAAGCAATTCTGCGAGCCTTCAGATCCAGGAAAACTCTGCTGACATTAAGAGGGCATGCTGCGCTGCTATTCGCGGACTATTCAGCCTCGATGGCAAAAAAGCGGAGGGAGTTCAGCCGAATATGCTCAGCCTTGTATAAAAAACAAATCAAATTCCAGCTGCAATACCCGGCAAATCTGCAGGTGATCCACAGAGCTGGAACAGCAACAACTTACCACGACCTGTCTGCGGCAGAGGACTCACTGTCATCGATACTGGGCACAGGTGGAAAGATGGACCCAGGCGCGATACTACATGGAACGGCTCAGCAGCGAGCTCCTTCCAGGAGCCCAGAATGGAGATCAGCAATAGGACAAGAAGACAGATGGATGGTGCTTTGGCATCTTAAAAAACATAAACCTGATATAGCCCTCATACAAGAAACACATTTGGAGTCTGGAGACTTTGATCGCATAAAAAAACTGTGGGTGGGGCACGTGATTGGATCTGCTTCAGTTGAATTGTCAAGTCCTGGGGTCTTCTGCAGATAGTCAGGGAAGGTGGGCACCAATGTCCTTATTGGTCCAGGGGACTCAATATAGTATCTGTAAAATATATGGTCCTAATTCTAGCAATACTCAATTCTTTCAGGACTTTGAGGGCACCCTGCTAGCGGATCCCAGTGCTCATAAAATAGTGGGGGAACATTTCAACTCTGTGGTCCAGGGGAGCAAGGATAGAAGACAAACTATACATTTACCAGGTGACAGGGGAACCTAAGACAGGGTTCTGGGCCCACTGATGGCTAGTAGAGATGGACTTGCGGTTCGCCCGGCGGTAGTTTCGCAGCAAACTTCGCAATTCGCCGAACATGCGAACATATGGCGATGTCCGCCGGCGCCATATTCTTTTGCATTGCGCTGAACTTTGACCCATGACACACACATCAGGTGGGACAGGACAGCCAATTGAGACGTTTCAGCACATGGACACACCCCCACCCTATAACAGAACCCGATCTGGCAGCCATTTTACATTCTGTGTTTTGCCAGTGTAGGGAGAGGTTGCTATGTGGAGCAGGGACACCAAACGCTAGCTAATAAGGCCACATCCTTTTAAGGCCTCATCCTTTTAAGGACTGATATAGGTGTGATATACTGAGGGGTGTGATATAACATAGAAAGTATATTATAGTGCATTTGTTTTGTGCAGCAGTTATGTGTGGTTCTGCTGCGATACCGCAGCTAAATAGAGGGACAAACGCTATTGAAATAGCTAATTGCAACTGGTGTTATATACCTGTTGCCCCCCAAAAAAACTGATTGAGGGGTGTGATATACCTATGATATACTTTCTAACAGATAGTGCATTTGTATTGTGCAGCAGTTGTGTGCAGTTCTGCTGCGATACCGCAGGTATATAGAGGGACAAGCACTATTGGAACAACTATTTGCAACAGGTGTGATATACCTGTTGCCCCCTAAAAAACTGATTGAGGGGTTATATATACCTACTTCCACAAAATACTGATTAAGGAGTTTTATATACCTGCTTCAACAAAATACTGATTGAGGGGTGCGATATACCTGCTTCCAAAAAATACAGATTAAGGGGTGCGATATACCTGCTTCCACCAAATATTGATTAAGGGGTTCTGTATACCTGCTTCCACAAAATACTGATTGAGGGGTGCGCTATACCGGCTTCAACCAAATATTGATTAAGAGGTTTTATATACCTGCTTCCACAAAATACTGATTGAGGGGTGCGATATACCTGCTTCCACAAAATACTGATTAAGGTATTTGATATACCTGCTTCCACCAAATATTGATTGAGGCCTGCGATACACCTGCTTCCACAAAATACTGATTAAGGGGATTGATATACCTGCTTCCACCAAATATTGATTGAGGCCTGCGATACACCTGCTTCCACAAAATACTGATTAAGGAGTTTGATATACCTGCTTCAACAAAAATACTGATTAAGGGGTTTGATATACCTGCTTCCACCAAATATTGATTGAGGCCTGCGATACACCTACTTTCACAAAATACTAATTAAGGGGTTTGATATACCTGCTTCCACAAAATACTGTTTAAGTGGTTTGATATACGTGCTTCCACAGAATACTGATTCAGGTGTGCGATCTACCTGCCTCCACAAAATACTGATTAAGGTGATTGATATACCTGCTTCCACAAAATATTGATTGAGGCCTACAATACACCTGCATCCACAAAATACTGATTAAGGGGATTGATATACCTGCTTCCACCAAATATTGTTTGATGCCTGTGCAACGTGCCGGTTCACAGGGGAGAACACGTGAGGTTCACGGTGGGCCGAAAGGGTACAACAGTTCATTGGTTACTCACGGTTAGCAGATGCCTCCCTGGGCCAGTAGTGCAGTGAAGGGGAGAAAAGCACCTGATCCTCCGGGGCACACTCTATTACAGGGGATCGAGGTGCCCTTGATGGTGATTGGTTTTCTGAGTGCTTGTGCGGCTGGGCCCCTGATTTAGGTAATGTCGTAATGCCAGCACCTTAGTGGTGCAAAATTATGAGAGTGTTTGTGCTATAGAGTTAGAAGAATGAGGCAGGTTTGAATCCAACTAATAACTTTACTGTAACCAGGATCTCGACAACAGTTTACATCCAGTTATAAAACAGTCTCTTATAAACATGCAGGTTGGATGTGGTGAATCCCAGTAACAGGCTGTATATGTACTCATGTCTCAGGCTATCGCCGGTAGTTGGGTACTCACTGATATTAAGCTCTTTGCCTTGCTTCAGTCTCAGTAGAGGTAGTTCAAGTCTTTATCTTCTACACACAAGTGATGCAACAGATATCTTATCTGTCCTTAAAATAACGGTGAGGCTGTCGGAAGCTAATAAGTCCTTCACCTAGATACAAAGGCGCCTATAGCCTAGAATAATGGCTTTGTCCTTTCTTTGTATTTCCACAATAAACTTAGCAAAATCCACTTGACACTCCGGAAGAGTAGACAGTAGAATACAGACTTCACCTCAGCCTATTGATTGAGTCCTGCGATACACCTACTTCCACAAAATAATGATTAAGGGGTTTGATATACCTGCTTCCACAAAATACAGATTGAGGGGTGCGATATACCTGCTTCCACAAAATACTGATTAAGGGGTTCTATATACCTGCTTCCACAAAATACTGATTGAGGGGTACGATATACCTGCTTCCACAAAATTCTGATTAAGGCGTTTGATATACCTGCTTCCACAAAATACTGATTAAAAGGTTTGATATGCCTGATTCCACCAAATACTGATTAAGGGGATTGATATACCTGCTTCCACAAAATACTCATTGAGGGGTGCGATATACCTGCTTCCACAAAATACTGATTAAGGGGATTGATATACCTGCTTCCACCAAATATTGATTGAGGCCTGCGATACACCAACTTCCACAAAATACTGATTAAGGGGTTTGATATACCTGCTTCCACCAAATACTGATTGAGTGGTGTGATATACCTGCTTCCACAAAATACTGATTAAGGGGTTTGATATACCTGCTTCCACAAAATACAGATTGAGGGGTGCGATATACCTGCTTCCACCAAATATTGATTAAGGGGTTCTATATACCTGCTTCCACAAAATACTGATTGAGGGGTGCGATATACCTGCTTCCACAAAATACAGATTAAGGGGTGCTATATACCTGCTTCCACCAAATATTGATTAAGGGGTTCTACATACCTGCTTCCACAAAATACTGATTAAGGGGATTGATATACCTGCTTCCACCAAATATTGATTGAGGCCTACAATACACCTGCTTCCACAAAATACTGATTAAGTGGATTGATATACCTGCTTCCACCAAATACTGATTAAGGGGATTGATACACCTGCTTCCACCAAATATGGATTGAGGCCTGTGCAACGTGCCGGTCCGCAGGGGAGAACACGTGAGGTTCACGGTGGGCCGAAAGGTTACAACAGTTCATCGGTTACTCACGGTTAGCAGATGCCTCCCTGGGCCAGCAGTGCATTGAAGGGGAGAAAAGCACCAGATTCTCCAGGGCACACTCTATTACAGGGGACACCGGCCAGGTGGTGATCGAGGTGCCCTTGATGGTGATTGGTTTTCTGAGTGCTTGTGCGGCTGGGCCCCTGATTTAGGTAATGTCGTGAGGCCAGCACCTTAGCGGTGCAAAATGATGAGAGTGTTTGTGGTATGGAGTTAGAAGAATGAGGCAGGTTTGAATCCAACTAAGAACTTTACTGTAACCAGGATCTTGACAACAGTTTACATCCAGTTATAAAACAGTCTCTTATAAACATGCAGGTTGGATGTGGTGAATCCCAGTAACAGGCTGTATATGTAGTTATGTCTCAGGCTATCGCAGTTAGTTGGGTACTCACTGATATTCAGCCCTGTCCCTGCAGAGCATTAACCCTTGCATTGCCCTGTGTGTAGCCCCAGCAGTAGCCCCTTCACTGCTGCTGCCTTGTACCCCTACAGCAGTGTGTCAACCCCTTTCACTGCTGCTACATTGTTAACCCTTTCTTGGGTTACCCCTGCACAGTTAACCCTTGCTGTCCAGCTACAACCCTGTGTTCCTTGGCCTGCATGTATTAACCCCTGCAGTACCACAATTGTGTTTTTAACCCCTTGTTATCGCCATAGGGACAGTGAGTAGCCAGGCGGGTGGGTTGCCGATATTTGTGTCTATGTACAATATTTTTCCCTTTATAAGACGTACTTTCCCCCCCCCCAAAAGTGGGGGGAAAATGGCTTGCGTCTTATAAAGCGGATACTTCGCTGGCCGCTATGCTGCACAGCGTGGCCAGCAAAGTATCAGTGTGGAGGGAGGAGGCGGGGACACTCATGGCGGGGCCCGGTGCAGTGACTCTACTCTAATACACCGGGCCCCGCAACTGTTAGGGAGCATTCACACGACCGTGTATTTCTTCCGTGTCCGTTACGCTTCCGTTCCGCAATTTTTGCGGACAATGCACGGACCCATTCATTTCTATGGGTCCGCAAATATTGCGGAATGTCTTTCATTGTCATCCGTGTGCTGTCCGTTCCATGTGTCTTTTCCTTTTATTTTAGATCCTGTCCTATACTTGGCCTCAAATTGCGGTCCGTGGCCCCATAGAAAGTCATTGGGTCCGTAAAAACCGGATAGCACACGGAAATGCATCTGTATGTCATCCATTTTTTGCGGACTTCTGCACTGAAAACATTCTAGGAAACCCCATTTCAGTTTTTTGCGGACCGTGAAAAACGGTTGACACACGGAAGCACCACGTCCGTATTATACGGACTTACGGAACGGAAACGGAAAGATAACTGAAGACATACGGAACACACGGATCCGTGATTTGTGGACCGCAAAACCAAAACGGTCATGTAAATGCTCCCTTAAGTACATTCAATCCAATCTATATCTTAATGTATACCGCACTGTTCTGTACTTAATGTAGTACCGTATGTATAGCATTAAGACGGCGCAGACCGGCAGCTCCCTCGGTCATGCACCGGGCCCCGCCATGAGTGTCTCCGCCTCCTCCCTCCACACTGATGCATCTTATGGGGGATCTGTAGATGACACTTATGGGGATCTGTGGATTATATAAATGTCATCCACAGAGCCCCATAAATGTCATCCACAGATCCCCCATCGGTGTAATCCACAGATCCCACATCGGTGTAGTCCACAGATCCCCCATCGGTGTAATCCACAGATCCCCCATCGGTGTAATCCACAGATCCCCCATCGGTGTAATCCACAGATCCCCCATCGGTGTAATCCACAGATCCCCCATCGGTGTAATCCACAGATCCCCCATCGGTGTAATCCACAGATCCCCCATCGGTGTAATCCACAGATCCCCCATCGGTGTCATCCACAGATCCCCCATCGGTGTCATCCACAGATCCCCCATCGGTGTCATCCACAGATCCCCCATCGGTGTCATCCACAGATCCCCCATCGGTGTCATCCACAGATCCCCCATCGGTGTCATCCACAGATCCCCCATAACAGTGCGTCATCCACAGATCCCTCGTCTTATCATCAGGTGCGTCTTATAAAGCTTATATTAAAAATACGGTAAGTGTAATGTATAGATAGTGTGTGGGGTGGAATTTGGAATTGTGTAGTGTAGTTAGGTTTGTATTGAGTTTACTGTAGTGTTATTGCTGTACTGTGGTGTGTGCGTCTATATGTATATACAGTACAGACCAAAAGTTTGGACACACCTTCTCATTCAAAGAGTTTTCTTTATTTTCATGACTAGGAAAATTGTAGATTCACACTGAAGGCATCAAACTATGAATTAACACATGTGGAATTATATACATAACAAACAAGTGTGAAACAACTGAAAATATGTCATATTCTAGGTTCTTCAAAGTAGCCACCTTTTGCTTTGATTACTGCTTTGCACACTCTTGGCATTCTCTTGATGAGCTTCAAGAGGTAGTCCCCTGAAATGGTTTTCACTTCACAGGTGTGCCCTGTCAGGTTTAATAAGTGGAATTTCTTGCCTTATAAATGGGGTTGGGACCATCAGTTGTGTTGAGGAGAAGTCAGGTGGATACACAGCTGATAGTCCTACTGAATAGACTGTTAGAATTTGTATTATGGCAAGAAAAAAGCAGCTAAGTAAAGAAAAACGAGTGGCCATCATTAAGAAATGAAGGTCAGTCAGTCAGCCGAAAAATTCGGAAAACTTTGAAAGTAAGGGCTATTTGACCATGAAGGAGAGTGATGGGGTGCTGCGCCAGATGACCTGGCCTCCACAGTCACCGGACCTGAACCCAATCGAGATGGTTTGGGGTGAGCTGGACCGCAGAGTGAAGGCAAAAGGGCCAACAAGTGCTAAGCATCTCTGGGAACTCATTCAAGACTGTTGGAAGACCATTTCAGGGGACTACCTCTTGAAGCTCATCAAGAGAATGCCAAGAGTGTGCAAAGCAGTAATCAAAGCAAAGGGTGGCTACTTTGAAAAACCTAGAATATGACATATTTTCAGTTGTTTCACACTTGTTTGTTATGTATATAATTCAACATGTGTTAATTCATAGTTTTGATGCCTTCATAGTCATGAAAATAAAGAAAACTCTTTGAATGAGAAGGTGTGTCCAAACTTTTTGTCTGTACTGTATATTAAAACCATTGATCTATAAATATATATAGATATAGCGTATAATTAGACTTGTATTATTGTATTGTATAATAAATACTTTACAGTGTATGGTCATTAGTGGTCGCCGCTGTAGTAGTAGCAGTAAGTCGCACGTAGTTTAGTTCAGTGGAGTGTATAGGCAACAGAGGTAGTTAGCTAGTTAACATAGTTATCTATAATTTAGGCATAAATAGGCAGAGTCATCACTAGACGACTCACGCCTATTTATGAATATTAATGATTGAGATTTGCATAAATATCAATAATTAATATCCCCTTTAACATTGGCGAGCCAGGCCCACTGCTAGAAATTTGTTTTCTGTGTTTGATTTTGGTGAAAAAAATAGCTTACGCTGTGAACTAGTCAGGTGGGAGGGACACGGTCAGTGGATTCTGAGTGTCTATAGCCTGATAGTTCGGACAGGTAAAGCGTTTTGTTCAATCAGAACCAGACACAGAGCAATCTCTACAGCAGAGAATTTAAATCTTTCTGATTTGTGTATTAACGAATTTCTGATTGCCTTGCACGCCCACTGAACACTGGAGAGAAGTCGTCACATACGTCACTCAAGACAGGACCATCACCGTTGGAGCTGAACAGAGAAGTCCGGCTGAGCGGGAGAAGGCGTTCCGGATACTACCTTCTCCACGCAGCACACAAGGGACAACAAAGGACAGCACCAAGAAAGATGGCCTCTCATCAAAACGTAAGTATGGACTTCTCCACACTACACCAGCTAGCTAAACACAGCACATTTAACCCCATCCTCCCCACCACTTATGGTCACGGCTGAGGATGGGGAAAACCCTCAGCCGCGCGATGCCAGAAGATCTAGTTGCTGCTCGGCCAGGACGACAGAACTAGGGAGCAGGTCACCTCCTATCACGTCCCTAATTCTGACCCTGACTCCTAGCTGTATGAGCCGACCCTGATGGTAGGAGGGCTCATACTTCGGAACCTTGGGGTCCCTACTAGCCCTCAGGGTGGCCCTGAACTAGGAGCAGGGTAAGACGACCTGTTCCTCCTAGGCACGGACGAACAGGAGTCTTACTGGCCAAGCTGCAAAGAGAAGGGGAACATAAACAGACATATGGATATGACAGGTGAACCAAGCAGTTCCACACTAACCTGCCACAGCCTTGCTGACTGGAACCCGTGCTCAAATACGCTGTCCACACAAACACAAGGGAGACAGCACACACATCAAAAAACACAGGTAACCAGGACAACCATAGCTGCAATAAATATCAAGAGCACAAAAACATCAACTTAACATCAGACATTCTTTTTTATGACCGCAAGGATGGCCCTTACTGGAAAGATGGTATATCAACCAGGAGGGTGACTCCAGCAAAATGCATGGCTGAAGTACCCCTCAGCAACTGCCTTCCAGCAGGAAGCTAAATAGCCCAAGCGGCCACACCCACACACACACTAGGAAAGGGGTTAACCCTTCCATCACCAAACAAGGTAAGTGTCACTTAAAGGGGAAGTGTACAATAAACAATTACACTGCAGCTGTTACCGCAGGCAACGACATGCGTGGCAACCATGTCCTGGGAGTCAGCCAGAAGGCCGAGACACTGCCACCACATGTACACAAACCCACACGTTGCCACGGGCAGCCACAAATGAAGGGAAGTGTCACAGTGCACACCTACATAAAACTCGTGCACACCAGACATAGAAAGTGAACACTAAAACCACACTTTACCAGAGGCAACCACATGCCGTGACAGCGAGCGCCTAGCAAGCGCTCAGGCCGCTCCACTGCCAACAACCTTATGTTGCCAACGGCAACCACACGTGAGGCAAGATACGGAGCTCACACCTGTGGTTGAGAACATAAAACAAACCGCTGACAATTGCATGCGAACCAAGGAGTCACGACCACAACCATGGTCGTGACACTTACAAGTCAACAGAAATGCTGTGGTCCGATTTGTTAGCACAGGCTTGTAGTTACGACAAGCTTTGTGTTAACAAACTGATGGTGTTGAACAAGGCCACCAAACGGCTTTGGATGCTAGCCAAACTTGTGCATACATTTGAGGTTAGCATCTGCAAGCCAAAGGAAGTTGCGCTGGTGTCTTGGTCAATGGAGACAATTCCTCCGAACATTCACTGCCAATGTTGTGGCAGTAATTCGGACCAGGTTTCGGCATTGCAGGCACAGCTGGCAGAGAATGTGCAGTCTACTGTTGACCGAGATGCGCAGGTGGCTAGGATAGAGTCACAGTTAGTAGACCTGCAGAGGCAGAAGGAGGAAATTGAGGCTAAGTTGACTCAGTCTTATACTGAGGTCAAGGCCTTCAAGGAGCGGACTGCCTCTATTGACGTGACGGTAGCCAAATTGAAGGCTGAGGTTGCTTTAAGGTCCCAGCTAATGTCTGGCATACAACAGGTTATCACCAATTTGCTGCCGACCCTTTCTTTTTCTGTAAAGTCAGGGTCGGAATCTCCCAAAACTTTACCCTGTGCAGGGCAAAAAGGGGGAGAGTAGTCTGTGACCGGTCAAATCATCAGATCAAGCCGGTCCACACTAACAGAGATTTTTCCCTGACTTTGGGAAAAAGAACTGTTGTGAAGAGCGCGTCCCTGAGAATGGAATAATTCAGGAGAAGGGAGCATGGCTGCAGTGTAGACACACCTGGGCCATGCAGAGAAAACATCGGATGTTTTGCATGTGGTGGCCTAGGTCACATAGCGTGACACTGCAACGCAGATAGGAACATAACACACAGGACAGGAAACCAAGTCACGTGTTTCAGGTGTGGGAACAAAGGGCACATTGCAAGGAATTGCCCTTGTGCAAGTAATTGCAATGTGTCCAACATTAGAATTAGCCAGGTAACAAATTGTGTAGTGGGGTCTAGTCAGCTTGGCCATAAAGGGGTTACCTCTCGGCAGCATCACCAGCTGCTGAGGGGTCAGAATGGCCAAGCTAGGCTAGGCAACATTTGACACCCCTGTACTATTTGTTACACCGTTTGTTCCCTGTGTATGTCCATGTGGTGTGTTTTTGTTATCTGATTGTAAGTTTTTCTTGATGTTGATGGTGGTAGTCCTTGTCTACGAATGTGTTCCACCATGCTGATTTTTGTAGTTTACATTCCTTGCTGTAAGTCCAGTCGCTGCTGTTTTTGATTCATTCTTGTGTCCCCTTTGAGTAGAACTGTGTTATACTGTGGATCGAGAAAATTGTTGGTTTGCGGAACGGGTGACATTGGAACACAGTTAAGTGGGATGTCACGATGAGCAACCAAGGTCTCTGATCGATACAGGTAACACTCTTTTGCTCAAGGTTTTTCGGTAGGGCTGTGTTATACTGGGGACTGGGGCGACAGACAACATTGGTGTAATGTTGTGCTGCGCACTTAATTCTAGTCCGAACAGGTAACACAGCTCTGATGGGGATTGGACACAGAATGATAGGCAGCAGAGTGTGGACTGTGTTCTTGTGTTGTGGAGTCCTGGGAGCCAGGGCATGACCCATGCCATTGATTCTGCAGGCCTCCACAAGACAGGATCACAGGGGGAAATCAGCTTGAGTACACATGAGTGGACAGGGATACAGTGCCATCAATAACAAGATGGTGCTTTGTCCACAGCTCACCTCGGATATCCTAACCTAGTAGGCTGGCCATCTTTATCTGTTGGTGCAGAGGGATGTGAAGCAGAGGACGCGATCCTCTGAAGGTAGGGTGTTCATACACCAGTGTTAGGATAAGTGAGATCCTGTGAGATGAAGAGCAGCCCAATACCTTTCTCTACTCATGGGTCAAAGGTGTTGGTGCTGGGATTTGACATCTAACTGCACCGTGAGGGGAGAAATCCCCCAGTATTGCCTGGTATTTTCTTCTGTCATAGGTGTGTTCACTATGGAGCAGAGGAATTTTGCATGTACACATTTGCATCCTATAGCCGTTTCCCATTGACACGGGGGTCTATGACCTACCTGTGTCTTTGGAGGTGTAGAGAGATAGGCCAGGTTGCATGAGTCTCTATGGGTACACACATTAACCCCTTAAGGACACAGCCTTTTTACACCTTAGGACCAGGCCATTTTTTGCAAATCTGACCAGAGTCCCTTTAAGTGCTGATAACTTTAAAACGCTTTGACTTATCCAGGCCGTTCTGAGATTGTTTTTTCGCCACATATTGTACTTTATGACACTGGTAAAATGAAGTCAAAAAAATTATTTTTTTTGCACCAAAAAATACCTAATTTAACAAAAATTTGGAAAAATTTGCAAATTTCAAAGTTTCAGTTTCTCTACTTCTGTAATACATAGTAATACCCCCAAAAATTGTGATGACTTTACATTCCCCATATGTCTACTTCATGTTTGAATTGTTTTGGGAATGATATTTTATTTTTTGGGGATGTTATAAGGCTTAGAAGTTTAGAAGCAAATCTTGAAATTTTTCAGAAATTTACAAAAACTCAATTTTTAGGGACCAGTTCAGGTCTCAAGTCACTTTGCGAGGCTTACATAATAGAAACCACCCAAAAATGACCCCATCTAAGAAACTACACCGCTCAAGGTATTCAAAACTGATTTTGCATACGTTGTTAACCCTTTAGGTGTTGCACAAGAGTTATTGGCAAATGGGGATGAAATTTGAGAATTTCATTTTTTTGTCTAATTTTTCATTTTAACCCATTTTTTCCACTAACAAACCAAGGGTTAACAGCCAAACAAGACTGTATCTTTATTGCCCTCACATTGCCGTTTACAGAAACACCCAATATGTGGCCGTAAACTACTGTACGGCCACACAGCGGGGCGTAGAGTGAAAGGTGCGCCGTTTGGTTTTTGGAAGGCTGATTTTTATGGACTGGTTTATTTACACCATGTCCCATTTGAAGCCCCCCTGATGCACCCCTAGAGGGGAAACTCCCTAAAAGTGACCCCATCTAGGAAACTACACCCCTCAAGGTATTCAAAACTGATTTTTCATACGTTGTTAACCCTTTAGGTGTTGCACAAGAGTTATTGGCAAATGGGGAGGAAATTTGAGAATTTTATTTTTTTGTCTAATTTTTCATTTTAACCCATTTTGTCCACTAACAAAGCAAGGGTTAACAGCCAAACAAGACTGTATCTTTATTGCCCTGACTCTGCTGTTTACAGAAACACCCCATATGTGGCCGTAAACTACTGTACGGCCACACAGCGGGGCGTAGAGTGAAAGGTGCGCCGTTTGGTTTTTGGAAGGCTTATTTTGCTGGACTGTTTTTTTGGCACCATGTCCCATTTGAAGCCCCCCTGATGCACCCCTAGATTATAAACTCCATAAAAGTGACCCCATATAAGAAACTACACCCCTCAAGGTATTCAAAACAGATTTTACAAACTTTGTTAACCCTTTAGGTGTTGCACAAGATTTAATGGAAAATAGAGATACAATTTCAAAATTTCACTTTTTTGGCAGATTTTCCATTTTAATATTTTTTTTCCAGTTACAAAGCAAGGGTTAACAGCCAAACAAAACTCATTATTTATGGCCCTAATTCTGTAGTTTACAGAAACACCCCATATGTGGTCGTAAACAGCTGTATGGGCACACGGCAGGGCGCAGAAGGAAAGGAATGCCATACGGTTTTTGGAAGGCAGGTTTTGCTGGACAGTTTTCTTTTACACCATGTCCCATTTGAAGCCCCCCTGATGCACCCCTAGAGTAGAAACTCCAAAAAAGTGACCCCATTTTAGAAACTACGGGATAGGTTGGCAGTTTTGTTGGTACTAGTTTAGGGTACATATGATTTTTGGTTGCTCTATATTATACTTTTTTTGCGGCAAGGTAACAAGAAATAGCTTTTTTGGCACCGTTTTTTTTTTTTGTTATTTACAACATTCATCTGACAGGTTAGATCATGTGGTAATTTTATAGAGCAGGCTGTCACGGACGCGGCGATACCTAATATGTATACAATTTTTTTTATTTATGTAAGTTTTACACAATGATTTCATTTTTAAAACAAAAAAAATGTTTTAGTGTCTCCATAGTCTAAGAGCCATAGTTTTTTCAGTTTTTGGGCGATTATTTTAAGTAGGGTCTCATTTTTTGCGGGATGAGATGACGGTTTGATTGGCATCTATTTTGGGGTGCATATGACTTTTTGATTGCTTGCTATTACACTTTTTGTGACGCAAGATGACAAAACATGGCTTTTTTTACACCGTTTTTATTTTTATTTTTTTACGGTGGTCATCTGAGGGGTTAGATCATGTGATATTTTTATAGAGCCGGTCGATACGGATGCGGCGATACCTAATATGTATACTTTTTTTTTTATTTATGTAAGTTTTACACAATGATTTCATTTTTGAAACAAAAAAAATCATGTTTTAGTGTTTCCATAGTCTAAGAGCCATAGTTTTTTCAGTTTTTGGGCGATTATCTTGGGTAGGGTATGATTTTTGCGGGATGAGATGACGGTTTGATTGTTACAATTTTGGCGTACATGCGACTTTTTTGATCACTTTTATTACCTTTTTTGGGAAGTAAGGTGGGCAAAATTTCAATTTCATCATAGTTTTTTATTTTTTATTTTTATGGCGTTCACCGTTCGGGTAAAGTAACATAACCGTTTTATAGATCAAGTCGTTACGGACGCGGCGATACCAAACATGTGTAGGGAATTTTATTTTTTTCATTTTTAATCAGTGATAAATGTATTTTTTGATTTTTACTTTTTTTTCACTTTTATTCACTTTTATTTTGACCCAGACCCACTTGGTTCTTGAAGATCCAGTGGGTCTGATGTCTGTATAATACAGTACAGTACAATATATATTGTACTGTACTGTATTTCACTCACACTTTGTCTGAACAGATCTATGCCTTTTAGCACAGATCTGTTCAGCACCATGGACAGCAGGATGCCTGAGAGGCGTCCTGTTGCCATGGGAACCTTCCCCGTCTGCTCAGTACTGGTCAGAACTGCGCAGACGGGAAAGGGTAAGGAGGGGATCTGTCGGGGGGCTGTCTGGGAGCTCTCTCCCTCTCCCATCGGGGGGCTGCAAAGGCACAGCAGCCCCCCGATGGGAGAGGGAGGGAGCTCCCTGCGCTGTTAACCTTTTCCATACAGCGGTCCGTACTGACCGCTGTATGGAAAGGGTTAAAACGGCTGACATCGCATCGCAGATGTCAGCCGTTTATACCAGGGTGCCAGCAATGTGCTGGCACCCTGGTATACCCACTAGAAACCAACGATTATACAAGGGGAGGCGGGGGATCGCGATCCCGCCTGCCGCACCGCCCGCCTCCCGCACCGCCCGCAACCCTCCCCCTCCCGCCACCATAAAATCATTCGGGGGTGCAGGGGGGGTTCATAAAACGTTATTTTAGGCATATAAAGTTTCTGATCCCCGCGGTCAGAAACTGCAGAAATCGCAGCAAACCGCAGGTCTGAATTGACCTGCGGTTTGCCGCGATCGCCGACATGGGGGGGTCACGGGACCCCCCCGCGCATTTAGCCTAGGTGCCTGCTCAATGATTTGAGCAGGCACCGGGTTCCGATCACTGCCAGCCGCACGGCAGTGATCGGAAATACATAGGACGTACCTGTACGCCCTGTGTCCTTAAGTACCAGGGCACAAGGGCGTACCTGTACGCCCTATGTCCTTAAGAGGTTAAATGGAATTTGGTGGTGTTGGGATGGATGTGACCTGTTTTTGTGTGAATGGGGAAGAGTAGATTCCCTAAGGACAGGCCCCCTCCTTTACCAAGTTCATTTGCCACTTTAACCCCAAGAACGGTGACGTTTGTAAGGGTTGGACTGAATGTCAGTTAGTGTGGTGTTCTTTCCCGCAGTTAGAATTTAGGTACCATGACATTACTTCTTACCAGAAATTCTGACCTGCCTTGTAAAGACCTACGTATCCGTCCATGGGAGAACCTCCCCAACAACTGATTCTTCAATCAAGATGGAAATAGCAGTGTCAGAAGAAAAGTCGTGCCGTTACTAACAAGAGGCCAGTCCACGGTTGCTACAAGGATCGACCCATAGACTGTGAGGGTGAAGCCATTCCAGAGTCATTGGGAGTGGCTGATACCTGAAGATCGACACTGTAAGACCACAGACCAAGAAAGTTCCAGAGAAGAAGACGGTGTATCCTGTGGATGGAGACGCCTGGTTACGTTGAAGGGCAGGTCGGAGGTGTTAGTTCGCGATGGGTGATGTCTAGGTACCTAAGGGACATATTACTTCAGTCCTTCCTGAACTGTCACCATGAGGGGGGTTGAGGGGGCAAAATATATCCCAACCCTTCCCCCAAAAGTTTATTGTCGTGTTCCCGACAACAGGGAGATTGTTGAGGGAAGTGTTAGATTTAAATAAACAAAGAGTTCCCATGCCCCTGTGTGCCGTGGATCCCCCCGCTTGGGAGCGCGGGCTGGTGCGGTGATGTCATATCACCGCGCCAGCCCACGTGGACCTGGCTGCAGTCGTGCGCACGCCTGCAGGGCGGGAAAACGGGAGCGAGCGCCGCGGGGTTTAAATACCCCAGCGGCACTGCGCTCGGCAGATCGGGATCCCTACCTCCCCCTTCAGAGAAGAGAGTGCAGGCAGCCATGCGCCGGGCTGCGCTGCACTAGGAGACACAGGACCCCCCTGAAGGAGAGCGCATCCCGCGCTCAAACACAGAACCCATAGAAGAGAGCGCAGGCAGCGATGCACTGCGCTCAGAGTCTACCCCGCACTCTCTAACCCCGACCAGAAGAAAAGTGCAGGCAGCACTCACAGGCTGCGCTGCATTAGAAGCACGATCTCCACCAGTCCAGAGGAGAGCAGGAGGGGAAGACCGAGCAGTCGAGCTGCTCCAGTGAAGAGCGCAGGAAGGTGTCACGACCCCTATCCCAGCAGCAGTCGTGTCGCACCAGACGGAGGGGAAGGGGGACCCTTATCTACGGATGGGAATAGTATGGCCACCCCTGACCAACCCTAAGCTGGCACCTGTCTGCCCTGATACCCTAGACGGGGTGTGAACCCGTGCGGCGAGCAGGATGCCTAAACCCTCAGTCACCCTAACAAGCCTAGAGTGGGGAAAGGCCGATGGGAGCACTAGTCACCATCACTCATGTCTAGGAGAACAGCAGGGGAAGACAACAACAAACAAACTATAGCAGAGATAGACTTATCCAGTCACGAGCAGAGAAGGCGATCCCAATCACGACAGTCCACGCCGGACAAGAGCTCCACAGTAACACCATCAAACGATCTCCTTCAAAGGTCAGAATAGAACTGGAAGTAAGGACTATATCTGGCAATGACTGCAAGTGAAACTGAAACTAATATAGTAGCTGGGAGTGGCAGACAGGACTCACCTGAGAAGGATGCCTACAAACTCCCAGTCAGGACAAAAAGGTTCACAAGGCAAAACCCGGATGACATACCCTGAACCATGGAGCAAACTCACAAGCTATCGCGAGTAGCAAGTCGCTGCGACCTTCTCCTCCCAGACCTGTCTGGATCAGTCACAGTCGTGACAGTACCCCCCTTTCTACAAGGGGCCCCCGGACCCTCAAGACCAGGCCTCTCCGGATGGGAGCTATGAAAAGCCCGAATGAGTCTGTCCGCTTTTATCTCTGAAGCTGGAACCCACATTCTCTCTTCGGAACCATAACCTCTCCAGTGCACCAGGTACTGAAGAGAGCGGCGAACATATCGTGAGTCAACAATCTTTTCTACCTGAAACTCAAGACTGCCATCAACAACCACCGGTGGAGGCGGTAGTGGCAATGGTTCAGGAGGTTCTACATATCTCTTAAGCAGAGATTTTTGGAAGACATTATGGATCCTTAGAGTCTGAGGTAGCTCCAGACGAAAAGCCACCGGGTTAATGATCTTAATTACCCTATAAGGACCAATAAATCTCGGACCTAATTTCCACGAGGGAACCTTCAACTTGATATTTCTGGTAGACAACCACACCAAGTCATTCACCCCAAGGTCCGGACCTTCAGAGCGCCTCCTATCAGCCACACGTTTGTATCTACCACCCATTCTCTTCAAACTTTCTTGCACACTCTGCCACACTGAAGAAAGTGAAGACGCAAATCGTTCCTCCTCGGGAATCCCAGACGGCCCCCCCCTCACTAAACGTACAAAACTGAGGATGGAAACCATACGCACCAAAAAATGGTGACTTCTCGGTGGATTCTTGACGACGATTATTAATGGCAAACTCGGCTAACGGTAAATAAGATGACCATTCCTCCTGATTTTCGGAAACAAAGCATCTCAAATATGTCTCTAGGTTTTGATTGGTACGTTCAGTCTGACCGTTGGACTGTGGATGGAAAGATGAAGAAAACGACAGATGAACCCCTAAACGAGAACAAAAAGCTTTCCAAAATTTAGAAACAAATTGGGTACCACGATCCGAAACAATATCGGAAGGGACCCCGTGAAGCTTCACGATGTGGTCAATAAAAACCTGAGCCAGTGTGTTAGCATTAGGCAATGCGGCAAGAGCAATAAAGTGCACCATTTTACTGAATCTGTCAACAACTACAAGAATAACAGTTTTCCCCGCTGATACTGGTAGATCCGTAATGAAATCCATTGATAGGTGCGTCCAAGGCCTGTTGGGGATGGCTAGAGGTAAAAGACGCCCTGCCGGACGAGTATGATCTACCTTAGAACGAGCACAGGTAGCACATGCAGACACAAAATTCAACACCTCCTGGCGCCACTTAGGCCACCAGAACCGACGAGACACTAATTCAGAGGTTGCCCTACTACCTGGGTGTCCTGCCAGTGTGGAGTTATGGTGTTCTTTTAGTATCTCCAGGCGTAAATTTTCTGGCACAAACAGTTTACCCGAGGGGCAGGAGGCCGGGGCGTCCCCCTGAGCTTCCAACACCCTCCCCTCTAAACCTGAGTGTAATGCAGAGACCACCACCCCCTTTTGCAAAATGGGCTCTGGTACCTCAACATCACCCCCTCCAGGAAAACTTCGAGACAATGCATCCGCCTTAGTATTTTTTGCCCCCGGGCGATAGGTTATTACAAAATTAAACCTAGTAAAAAATAACGACCACCGAGCCTGTCTAGGGGTGAGACGTTTAGCAGACTCCAGATATAATACGTTTTTGTGATCAGTAATCACCGTGACGGGATGAACCGCCCCCTCCAAAAAATGACGCCACTCCTCAAAAGCCAACTTAATAGCCAAAAGTTCCCTGTTGCCAATATCATAGTTCCTTTCTGCAGTAGACAATTTCTTCGAAAAGAAAGCACACGGACGCCATTCACCAGGGGACAGGCCCTGAGATAGCACCGCTCCCACCCCCACCTCTGATGCGTCAACCTCCACAATAAAAGGAAGCGAGACATCTGGCTGTACGAGAATAGGGGCCGAGGTGAATCTCTCCTTCAGAGATGCAAAGGCAGTTTTGGCTGCATGTGACCATTTGGAAAAATCGGATCCCTTTCGGGTCATGTCCGTCAGTGGTTTGACCACCAAGGAATAGTTCTTTATAAATTTTCTATAAAAATTGGCAAACCCCAGGAAGCGTTGCAATGCCTTCAGGTTCTCAGGCAGATCCCAGTCTATAATCGCCCGGACTTTCTCTGGATCCATGCGGAAACCTGAATCTGACAACACATACCCCAGAAATGGCAGTTCTTTTACGGCGAACACACATTTTTCTAACTTAGCAAACAATTTGTTGGCCCTTAATATCTGCAGCACTTGTCTCACATGGATCTTATGTGTATCCAGATCCGGGGAATAGACCAGGATGTCATCAAGATATATCACAACAAATCTCCCGATAAGGTGACTAAAAATATCGTTGACAAAATGTTGGAATACCGCAGGCGCATTAGTAAGACCAAATGGCATGACCAGATTTTCATAATGCCCTTCCGGAGTATTAAAAGCCGTCTTCCACTCATCCCCCTCTTTGATGCGAACCAGGTTATAGGCTCCTCTGAGCAGGGCCGGGCCGACACAGAGGCTGGGGAGGCTCCAGCCTCAGGGCGCAGCTTGGGCTGGGCGGAAAAATAAACCTTTTTTTTTAATCTCTTACTTGCCAGCAGCGCAGCGCTGCCGGGCGCCCTCCCCAGCCAGTGTTCACTCTAAGCTGCGCTTGTGTTAAGCCACAGATAGGAGCAGGAGGCTGCTGATTGGCCAGTATCAGCTATCTGCCCTGCCATTGGTCCATCCTTTCACACCCCCTTCTCTCTGGAGCTGAACACAGCAGGAGGCAGGCGTTCTCACAGTGGATCATGTGACCATGAAGGAGCATGTGACCAGTGACGTCACAGACCTCCTTCTAACAAATCCATTCCAGGCAGCATCTACCCAGCATGTATGGCAGGACTCTGCTGAGCAAAGACCATGTGCCCAGGTGAGGTGACCACAGAAGTGCCCTGGCATCTGTCTGCTGCTGGAAGCTCAATGTGGAGCTTTATGAATGTAAAAACTAATACCCAAGAGGCTAAACAAAACCCTGCTTGTCTGCTTCTGACCCTAATCTTAACACATAATGTTCATTTGATTGCAATTTACTCTAACACCTAAAGGGATTTGTTTAAAGCCTTCTGTTTCTCTAGGTGACCTTATGTTGATAGTAGTGTTAATAGAGTCTCAAAGGTCTGTAAAAATAGGGTAACTGCTTTTATAGACCCTTGAAACTATTAACACTACTATAAATATAAGGTCACCTAGAGAAACAGCACGTTTTTAAAATATTTTTTTTCCTTTAGGTGTTAAAACATAACTTATTTGATTGCTTGAACACCTAAAGGAAAACAAATTAAAAACCTGCTGTTTCTCAAGATGACCTTATGTTGATAGCAGTGGTAATAGAGTCTGAAAGGTCTATAGAAGCAGTTACCCTATTTTTACAGACCTTTGAGGCTCTATTAACACTACTGTCAACATAAGGTCATCTAGAGACACAGCAGGTTTTTAAAATGATTTTTACTTTAGGTGTTACAGCAATCAAATGAAAGTTATGTTTTAACACCTAAAGGAAAAACATAATTTAAAAAACCTGCTGTTTCTCAAAATGACCTGATGTTGATAGTAGTGTTAATAGAGTCTCAAAGGTTTGTAAAAATAGTGTACCTGCTTCTATAGACCTTTGAGACTCTATTACCACGACTTTTAGCATAAGATCATCTGGAGAAACATCAGTTTTTTTTTAATTATTATTTTTTCTTTAGGTGTTAGAGCAATCAAATGGAGGGGGAGAAATGTGACATGGGTGAGGATGGGGTTACATGATGGGCCAGAGACAATGTCTGTAGCCTGCCTGTGCCATGGACTGGGAGAAATATGACATGGAGGGCTGATGGCTGACATGGGGGTCTGATCTGAGGCATTGGGGCTGTGCCTGTGAGCTGAGGTCTAATTAACATTGGTGGTCTGATGGCTGACCTGACCTGAGGTGGAATGAAAAATATTGTTTCCTATTATCCTCCTCTAAAACCTAGGTGCGTCTTGGGGTGGGTTGGGGTGGGAGATCATTAATAACAAACATACATATTTAAATGGCGTGGGGGGGGCTTGACTTGAGTCATCTACTGATCAGTGATCATCAGAGCATTAGAGCTGCAGGAATAAATAACATCTAAATGTCTGGTGGGGTAGATGGGGGTGATGGGGGGGGGGGCGCACTTGGGCAGCTCAGCCTCTGTTGGTGGTGGACCTTGTCCCAGCCCTGCCTCTGAGATCCATTTTGGAGAACCATTTAGCACCAGCAACCTGATTAAAGAGGTCGGGAATCAGAGGAAGAGGATAGGGATCTCGGATAGTTATCCGGTTTAATTCCCGGAAATCCAGGCAAGGACGTAGGCCCCCATCTTTCTTTTTAACGAAAAAGAACCCTGCAGCCACAGGTGAAGAAGAGGGTCTGATGTGTCCCTTAGCCAAACTCTCCGTAATATAATCATTCATAGCCTTCCTCTCCGGGCCGGAAAGATTGTATAACCGGGTTTTAGGTAGTTTTGCCCCAGGTAATAGATTAATCGAGCAATCATATGGACGATGAGGTGGTAACCCCTGACAACCCTTCTCAGAGAACACATCCATAAAATCTGACAGAAAGGCAGGTAAAGATGTTACAGAGAGTGTAGAGCACCTACTACTCAAGCAGTTGTCCTTACAATGTTCACTCCACTCCACAATCTCCCCGGCCTGCCAATCCACCACTGGATTGTGAGTCACCAGCCAGGGAAGCCCCAATACCATAGGAGCCGGAAGACCGTCCAGGACATAACAAGAGATATGCTCTTTATGGAGGTCCCCTACCTGCAGATGGATATTATGGATGATCTGAGTTAACTCTTTCTGAGTAAGAGGGGAGGAGTCGATGGCAAAAACAGGAATAGTTCTGCGTATCGGTTCCGGAGTAAAACCCAGAGCCTGAGCAAACCGTGAATCCACCAAGTTGACCCCCGCCCCACTGTCCAAAAAGACGGAACAGATCTCAGTCTTATTGCCCGCCTCAACGGTAGCGGACAACAAAAACTGAGACATGCGTATGGAGGAAACGAATACGCCCAGACTGTTATCCTCCGCACAATCTGGGGACTCTAGTTTTCCGGCGGCTCCTTTGTTTGTGGTCTCTTGGGTTCTGAGGGACAAACCTTTACAAAATGACCCCTCCCCCCACAACGAAAACAAACCTCTGACCTACGGCGGAACTTAGGAGGATTCACCCGTCTAGTGGCGCCCACTATTTGCATTGGTTTGACTGGATCATAACAAACTGATCCCTGCCCTATAGAGGCCTTCGTAAAATTTAATAGTCTCTCCCTGAGTCGTCTGTCGATTCTTATGGACAGAGACATAGCAGCCTCCAGAGACCCAGGGACCTCGTATACCGCCAGCGCGTCTTTTAATTTTTCAGACAACCCCTGGCAGAACTGACTCCTGAGGGCCGAGTCGTTCCATAACGTATCAGTAGCCCACCTACGGAATTCGGAACAATATAGTTCAGCAGACCGGTTCTCTTGCCGAAGTCTACGTAGCTTAGACTCAGCCAGTGAGACCCTGTCCGGGTCATCATATACGAGACCCAGGGCTTCAAAAAACTCCTCCACTGATCGTAAGGCCAGAGAGTCTGATGGTAGGGAGAAAGCCCAAGCCTGCGGATCTCCTTGCAGGAGAGAAATTACAATGCCCACCCGTTGTTCCTCACCGCCGGAGGATCTAGGGCGTAACCTGAAGAACAATTTGCAAGCTTCTCTGAAGGTTACAAATTGGTCTCTCCCTCCTGAGAACCTATCAGGTAAAGCCACTTTTGGCTCAGGAGTACCTTGGTTTCCCGTAGCAACGGTGGAACCCAAGGATGGCTGCTGCAGCACTGTTGCTTTTAATCCTGCCACTTCAAGGGATAATCCCTGTAATTGTTTCGCCAAAACCGTAACCGGATCCATAGTGGAACAGAAAAATACAAATCAAAACAGCAAGCAAAAAAAAAAAAAAGAAAAAAGAAATGTCACTTTTTTTTTTTTTTAAAAGGCCAGATATACTGTCACGACCGCTATCCCAGCAGCAGTCGTGTCGCACCAGACGGAGGGGAAGGGGGACCCTTATCTACGGATGGGAATAGTATGGCCACCCCTGACCAACCCTAAGCTGGCACCTGTCTGCCCTGATACCCTAGACGGGGTGTGAACCCGTGCGGCGAGCAGGATGCCTAAACCCTCAGTCACCCTAACAAGCCTAGAGTGGGGAAAAGCCAATAGGAGCACTAGTCACCATCACTCATGTCTAGGAGAACAGCAGGGGAAGACAGCAACAAACAAACTATAGCAGAGATAGACTTATCCAGTCACGAGCAGAGAAGGTGATCCCAATCATGACAGTCCACGCCGGACAAGAGCTCCACAGTAACACCATCAAACGATCTCCTTCAAAGGTCAGAATAGAACTGGAAGTAAGGACTATATCTGGCAATGACTGCAAGTGAAACTGAAACTAATATAGTAGCTGGGAGTGGCAGACAGGACTCACCTGAGAAGGATGCCTACAAACTCCCAGTCAGGACAAAAAGGTTCACAAGTCAAAACCCGGATGACATACCCTGAACCATGGAGCAAACTCACAAGCTATCGCGAGTAGCAAGTCGCTGCGACCTTCTCCTCCCAGACCTGTCTGGATCAGTCACAGTCGTGACAGAAGGAGGGAGGATCGAGCAGTGTGCTGAGTCCTGAACCCTGGATGGCTAAGTAGCACTGCCCCCATAACCCCTTCTGCCCATCCTTAACCCTTGCATTGCCTGCCGTGCAGAGCATTAACCCCTGCTCACCTCCCTTGCTAGGCTGTATTTCCTGCCCTGCAGTGCATTCACTGCCCTGCAGAAGCAGTTCTCCCTGTGTGCAGCCCCAGCATTAACCCCTGCATTGCCCTGTCCCTTCAGAGCCTTAACCCCTGCATTGCCCTGTCCCTGCAGAGCATTAACCCCTGCATTGCCCTGTCCCTTCAGAGTATTAACCCCTGCATTGCCCTGTGTGTAGCCCCAGCAGTAGCCCCTTCACTGCTGCTGCCTTGTACCCCTACAGCAGTGTGTCAACCCCTTTCACTGCTGCTACATTGTTAACCCTTTCTTGGGTTACCCCTGCACAGTTAACCCTTGCTGTCCAGCTACAACCCTGTGTTCCTTGGCCTGCATGTATTAACCCCTGCAGTGCCACAATTGTGTTTTTAACCCCTTGTTATCCCCATAGGGACAGTGAGTAGCCAGGCGGGTGGGTTGCCGATATTTTTGTGTATGTAAGTGTAATGTATAGATAGTGTGTGGGGTGGAATTTGGAATTGTGTAGTGTAGTTAGGTTTGTATTGAGTTTACTGTAGTGTTATTGCTCCACTGTGATGTGTGCGTCTATATGTACTGCTTTGATTACTGCTTTGCACACTCTTGGCATTCTCTTGATGAGCTTCAAGAGGTAGTCCCCTGAAATGGTTTTCACTTCACAGGTGTGCCCTGTCAGGTTTAATAAGTGGGATTTCTTGCCTTATAAATGGGGTTGGGACCATCAGTTGCGTTGAGGAGAAGTCAGGTGGATACACAGCTGATAGTCCTACTGCATAGACTGTTAGAATTTGTATTATGGCAAGAAAAAAGCAGCTAAGTAAAGAGAAACAAGTGGCCATCATTACTTTAAGAAATGAAGGTCAGTCAGTAAGCCGAAAAATTGGGAAAACTTTAAAAGTAAGGGCTATTTGACCATCAAGGAGAGTGATGGGGTGCTGCGCCAGTTGACCTGGCCTCCACAGTCACCGGACCTGAACCCAATTGAGATGGTTTGGGGTGAGCTGGACCGTAGAGTGAAGGCAAAAGGGCCAACAAGTGCTAAGCATCTCTGGGAACTCCTTCAAGACTGTTGGAAGACCATTTCAGGGGACTACCTCTTGAAGCTCATCAAGAGAATGCCAAGAGTGTGCAAAGCAGTAACCAAAGCAAAAGGTGGCTACTTTGAAGAACCTAGAATATGACATATTTTCAGTTGTTTCACACTTGTTTGTTATGTATATAATTCCACATGTGTTAATTCATAGTTTTGTTGCCTTCATAGTCATGAAAATGAAGAAAACTCTTTGAATGAGAAGGTGTGTCCAAACTTTTGGTCTGTACTGTATATGGAAAGGAAACGGGCCGAGAATCTCCATGGAGAAGTTAAAACTGAAAAAGGAACACGGAGGACAACATTTCCCTGACATGAGGTTATAACCTAACATGTATTAGCTGCCATATTCTAGATTGGAATAATGACACATCATACTATTTGAACTTACAACTGGAACAACAACTAGCCAGACCCTGGAAATTGGTGGCCCTGATGCACACAAAGTTCTAGGGGCTACCTACCCCAATAAAGAGATCCATAGTTTTCAGAGACACCATAATAGCATGGAAAGTACAGAGGAAGCATTTCCACCTGCCTTACAAATTCTCTAAACACCTCCACCTTACCAATAATCCATCATTTAAACCAGGAATGGATAGTAAGATCTTATGGCAGTGGGTGAGTGAGTGTCATGGTGGAGAGTGGGGGAAACTCCCCACTGAACACTGTGGGAGAGCGGGGAAGCAGCTAGACCTGGACACCAGAAAAAGGGAGCAGGTCACCTCCTAAGCTGCCCTAATCCTGGCCCTGACTCCTAACCATATGAGCAGACCCTAATGGTAGGTGGGCTCATACGTAGGAACCTTAAACCCTGAGTCACCCTGATTATCCCTGAATAAAGGTTAGGAGCTAGAGATGACCTGTTCTTCCAGAACGCGGATGAACAGGAGTCTCACAGGCCAAGCAGCAAAGGTAAGGGAAGACAGTGAGCAGCAACTGGGACGGCAGGTAAGAACCCAGTGATACGACAACACACCGGAACAACAAGCACTTACCTGCTACAGCAACAGGGTGGAACACCAGCACCAAGACTACCTTGACCCCCATGTGGACCGAATGCATGGCGGCCCCAGGCAGAGCTGCTCACTGACTTGTGATTCCCCCTCTGGGGAACCCAGGGGCCCTCTCTCCGAAGGCACTGACAGACAGGGGAATGTCTAGCAACCATGCTGGACAACACACCAAACAGACCAGACATGGAACACAACACTAGACATAACAACACACCCTGTACATAAATCCTCACCAAACATATAAAAGGGAAGGAAGGGAAAAATACATAAGGATGACATCGGATGACCTTGATGTCTAACTAGGTTGTCCTCACACTGCAAGGATGGAATATCCAGGGCAGGAGCATAGCTCCAGCACACAACAAGGCTGGAGAACTACTGACCTCAAGCTCACAGCACCAGATTAAGAAGAGCCATGAAATCACACCCAGAACACACCTAGCCAGGAAGTTAACCCCTCCAGCACCAGACAGGGAAAGAACCAGAAGAAGGAGGAAAGCACAAACATACTGCACCAGAATGCGTTGCCCCTGGCAACCAGCATGCACGGCTAACGTGTCATGGTGCACAATAACAAGACCATGACACAGCCGTGAAACTCCTTCCCCTCAAAGCCCTCCTAAACTGAAAAAGGGAAGCTAGGTGGAACACCCAAAACAACAAGGGGGTGGGAAAAAAAGTAGCAAATCAGCGTCAATGCAAGCAAATATCCCCAAGACTGCCGCCAGCACGCCCAAACCACCAACTAGGAACAAGGCAGCCAGCCAAAAAATAGCTCGGAGAGACCACACTGAACACCTCAGACACAGTTCACACAGGAACCACTGAGAATGAACCAGGATAGATTCAAACACAAGTAACGTTTCACACAACAATGGCAACACCAGTCACAGCAAACCGCACCGTTAACAGAATCTCTCCTTTCACCCTCCCTCCGGAGGACAAGCATGCTCGCCAGAAGACAGCAGGTGACACATGCTGAACCCTCTTCCGAAGGCACAGAACAGAGAGGCCTTAGTTAGACATACTGTCATGGTGGGGAGTGGGGGAAACTCTCCTCCGAACACTGTGGGAGAGCGGGGAAGCAGCAAGGCCTGGACACCAGTAAATGGGAGCAGGTCACCTCCGAAGCCACCCTAATCCTCGCCCTGACTCCTAACCGTATGAGCAGACCCAGATGGTAGGTGGTCTCATACACAGGAACCTTGGACCCTGAGTCACCCTGGTGATGCCTGAATAAAGGATAGGAGCTAGAGACAACCTGTTCCCCCAGAACATGGACGAACAGGAGTCTCACAGGCCAAGCAGCAAAGGTAAGGGAAGACAGTGAGCAGCAACTGGGTTGGCAGGTAACAACCCAGTGATACGACAACACACCAGAACAACAAGCACTTACCTGCTGCAGCAACAGGGTGGAAAACCAGCACCAAGACTACCTTGACCCCCATGCGGACCGAATGCATGGCGGCCCCAGGCAGAGCTGCTCACTGACTTGTGATTCCCCCTCTGGGGAATCCAGGGGCCCTCTCACTGAAGGCACAGACAGATGGGGGAATGTCTAGCAACCATGCTGGACAACACACCAAACAGACCAGACATGGAACACAACACTAGACATAACAACACATAAACCCTCACCAAACATATACAAGGTAAGGAAGAGGAAAATACATAAGGATGACATCGGGTGACCTCGATGTCTAACTAGGTTGCCCTCACACTGCAAGGATGGAATATCCAGGGTAGGAGCATAGCTCCAGCACACAACAAAGCTGGAGAACTACTGACCTCAAGCTCACAGCACCAGATTAAGAAGAGCCATGAGGCCACACTCAGAACACACCTAGCCAGGAAGTTAACCCCACCAGCACCAAACAGGAAAAGAACCAGAAGAAGGAGGAAAGCACATACATGCTGCACCACAATGCGTTGCCCCTGGAAACCAGCATGCACGGCTTACGTGTCATGGCGCACAACAACAAGACCGTGACACAGCCTTGACAGTGAGGGAGTTAAAAGAATGGGAAACTTATTCCATGAGACCGAATCACTATGGGCAACATTGCCTGAGTTAGCAGATTGAGAGGTCCCATTTATTTTCCCTACCTACAATTCAGAAACTACAGTAGAGGCCTGGTCAGGGATATGTCTTGGGAATGGTCTTCCTTTCTTAAATGCACAGGCAGACCATCAATAACCTTGTTATACCAGACATTAAGAGACCGTTTAAGGACTAAAGATCCCTAAGGCTTATTTAAAAAATGGGAGCAGATACTGGGAATCAAATAGGTTTTAACCCTCACTCGTAAAGGCCTGTCGGCCCTATATATAGTAGTAGTGAACGAGAAATGGAGGGAAATTCACATTAAAATACTACACCATGCAATTTATGTTTATGACCTCCCTAGCTCTCCTGCAGATAGGCTAATAGTGTGTCCCAGGTGTGCAACGCTACGCTCTGATTTATGTCATGGTCTGTGGGGCTGCTTAAAACTAAGGTTTTTGGGCATAAGTGGGACACATACTGAATAAAATCAGCAGATTTTAAGGAGCTATGACACCATCTCGGGCCATTTTACATGCAGAGGAGGATATGGATGATCAGGGAGATGGAGATAAGAGGAATATAGATCTTCCTCCTATAGGTCTTAGGCTATTGATGATCGCCAAAAGGTGGCTGTTGGCATAATGGTTGAAACCAGACATTCCTGCCATGGATGCGGTAATAGGACAACTCAGGAATACTTTTCATTTAGAATGGCTTGAGTCTCTCAAACAGATTGAGACACTGGGGAAGAAATTATTCCATACATGGAAACAGTTTATCCTAGAATATGTCCCATATTCTGAATACCCAAGGGTGATGGGACCCTTCAAGCTCTCATCTTGGAACTTGATGGATCTGAAGGGCACCTTGGGGAAATTAAAGGTCTCTTAAGCATTTAATATGTGCTCACTGAGATAATGTGATTACACAGTACATTGATAGTTACAATAACTGTATTTGGGGGATTTGAGAGGAGAGGGTTAGGCACAAGGAGAGGCTGCAAAGGGAATAATCTTTTGGGGAGGGGTTTTGGGTTGGGAAAGGTGGTTATATGGAATAATTTCCTGTTGTCTAGAATTGTTATATCCTTTTGATGTGCACACTTTGTACACTTATTTAGAAACAAAAATAATAAAAATAAATGTTTTTTTTTTTTAAAGAATTGTTTGGTAAAACTACAAGAATACAAATAACATGTATAAGTATTAGCATGGATAGCATGTACTATAACATTTGCATTGACAGTGAAAGCACATGGTAAAATGGCTGCCTATACATAAGATTGCATAGCTAGCTAACAGTAATAACAACTCCCTGAGTAACAATTACAACTGCATAACATAATGTCCCTGAAACAAAGTTGGATCTCTCACCGGATATACTTTTACAAGGATGGTGGAGTCTAAGAAGGAGATATGCAAAAGGACAGCTCTGAACTGTGTCCTGGAGTCTTCTCTTTCCCAGAATGCTTTGCACTCCCACAATGCAGTGCACCACCCACAATGCAGGAGTCTTTGTAAACACTTCAGAAATACCAAGACTGAGGGAGATGTGATCTGTAATGATTCTCTAACCCTGCTGGGCAGAATACTCCCCGCCTGTCGTAAACAGACGCCACTACTAGTTCCTACATTCTTAGCAACCCATTTTGGTCAATGATGGGATCAGGTTTTTTCAAAGCAATATCCTTGGAGACTGTTTGACCTTTGCTAAGGTAGTCTATTTCCTTAGCATAAAATTGATGTTGTATAGTGCCAATTATTATATTTTTGGACTTTTCCAGATTAGCAGCGGTAAAGTGTCATGCCCTGCTCAGGTTATGTGCGGAGGTCTGCCAGGTTAGCAGCACGTGTGTAGTTTTTTGTTTGTTTTGGGTTTGGAGTTGAGCTGTATCCACCTCGCTTCAGTTGCACTGGGTAGGGTCATTTGTGTGAGTTTAAATTACGCTCCTTCCCAGTGTCCTGTGCGGGTTATAGCTTCTGTCTTGCTCTGTGGAAAGGTGGATTTGCTGTTTCTGCTCTGCTACAAGATAAGTTGGTTTTGGTTTCCTTTTTGTGTTCTGTCTAGGCTGTTAGAGAGACACCTGCCTCCTCCAGGACCTGAGGAAGTAGGCTGTCTCTTTCCCCTTTCCACCAACTCAGGGACTTTAGGGAATTTTAAGCCTTAGGCACGGGGGCACGTTGATTCCCACCTTTAGGGTCTGAACATGGGCACAGAAGTCCAGGGAGAGCTGGTAGGGAATTGTCAGGAGGTGACCTTTATCCCCAGCTTCTGGCCTAGACGCTTGTTTTGTGGTTTTCTGTGTGTTTATTGTATCTTGTATTCTACCCACTGTGACATTATAACCCGACAATACCTAGACTGCCATTTCTCAGCTGCTTTGAGATGGAGTCAATTGATGCGTTAGTTGATCGCATGCAGGGATTATCCCTAGAGGTTGCTGATCTGCGCAATTCTGTCGCACGGTGTCAGAATGCTCTGGCATCAGGTGCTATAGGAGGAAGTCAAATTTATGGGGAGCCTAGAGTCGCTCTTCCTGATAGATTTTCAGGGGGTGTGGATGACTTTATCCGCTTTAGAGAATCATGCAAGCTGTATTTTCAGCTGAGGCCATCTTCATCTGGTGATGAGAGTCAGAGAGTAGGGATAATCATATAGTGGACACGCAGTCCTGGGCCTTTTCTCTGCTGACCGGTTCTCTGGCCCTCCGGTCGGTGGATGAACTTTTTAAAGCCTTGGGATTGATTTATGATGACCCAGATCGGGTCTCGATGGCGGAATCTAAGTTGCGTAATTTATTACAAGGTGAACATACTGCTGAGGCGTACTGCATTGAGTTTAGGAGATGAGCTACGGAGTCTGAGTGGAATGACCCCGCGCTACGTAGTCAGTTTTCTCAGGGGTTGTCTGAGAGATTGAAAGATGCCCTCGCTTTTCATGAGTATCCGGACATGTTGGAGAATGCTATGTCTTTAGCAGTACGGTTAGATAGACGCATTAGAGAGAGGTGTAAGGTTCCTTCCGCGTGAGGGATCCCTTCTGGGAGTGGTTTCGTCTCACCAGTTCCCCAGGGTAATATGACATGTAATTCTGGGGTAGGGGAGGAACCCATGCAGCTGGGTCAGGTGTCTTTCCATTCTGGTAATAGGAACTTTAGGAGGTTCCATAAGCTATGTTCTTACTGTGGAGAAAGTGGTCATTTTGTTTATGCTTGTCCTTTTGTTAAACCGCAAGTTGATGATAAAGAACCACAAAGAGGTTTACATAAAGAGAAAAAAAAAAACATCCCTGACTCTTGGTAGTGTGAATGGGGTGTCGGAGCAAGCAGGTATGCAATCTCCCTGCAATACTTATTTTCTCCTTCCAGCTATGGTGGAGCTAGACTCAGGAAAATTTAATTTTGAAGTATTCATTGACTGTGGTGCTGGGGTAAACCTTATTGATTTTCTTTTTCTTCAAAATCTGGGCTTAAGTACTTGCACTTTAGAAAGAGAGATTCCGGTATTCGCAATTGATTCTTCCCCTCTTTCTCAAAGGAGTCTCACTCATATTGCTCATGGTATTCAGTTAAGGGTGAGTGATTCGCATGTTGAGATCATTTCTTGTTTTGTCATGAAGGACTTGCCCGCTCCTATGGTCTTAGGTTTACCGTGGTTGATAAAACATAACCCTACTATAGATTGGCAGGCAAGGCAGATCATTGGTTGGAGTGAATTTTGTTCGGACAATTGTCTTAGTGCATCTATCTCTGGGGTGTCTACTACGGTTCTACCTCAGTATCTCTCAGATTTTGCAGATGTCTTTTCGGAGGGTGGGGCTCAGGAGTTGCCTCCTCATCGTGAATATGATTGTCCTGTTAATCTCATCCCAGGGGCTAAGTTGCCAAAGTCTCGGCTATACAATCTTTCTCAACCCGAAAGAGAGGTCATGCGGAAGTATATTGCTGAGAGTTTGGCAAAGGATCATATTAGGCCATCTAAGTCTCCGGTCGCAGTTGGTTTATTCTTTGTAAAGAAAAAGGATTGTTCGCTTAGACCTTGTTTGGATTTCCGGGAATTGAACCGCATTACGGTCCGTGATCTGTATCCCTTCCTTTCATTTCTGACCTTTTTGATCAAATTGTTGCAGCCAAGGTGTTCTCCAAGTTAGATTTAAAAGGGGCCTACAATCTGATCAGAATCAAGGTGGGGGATGAGTGGAAAACGGCCTTCAACATGCACGAGGGTCATTTAGAGAATCTGGTTATGCCTTTTGGGTTAACTAACGCGCCAGCGTTGTTTCAGCGATTTGTCAATGACATTTTCCATCATTTGGTGGGAAGGTTCATTGTTATTTTCTTGGATGACATACTAATTTACTCTCATGATCTGAAGACCCATCAGGATCACGTGAGACAGGTTTTGTTGATCCTTCGGGAGAATAAATTATATGCTAAATTGGAGAAATGTGTGTTTTCTGTTCAGGGGCTTTTCTGGGATATCTGCTTTCTGACTCTGGTTTTCGTATGGACCCCGAAAAAGTCTGGGCGGTTCTGGAATGGGACCGATGGGAGAATCAGAAAGCTTTGATGCGGTTTTTGGGGTTTACCAATTATTATAGAAAATGTATCTTGAACTACTCTACCATTGTAAAACCGTTGACCGATATGACTAGGAAAGGCGTCGACTTCTCTGTCTTGGTCGGACGAGGCATTGCTGGCCTTTTCGGCTATTAAGGAATGTTTTGCGTCTGCTCCCATTCTGATGCAGCCCGATGTGTCTCAGCCATTCGTGGTGGAGGTGGATGCATCAGAGGTGGGGGTTGAAGCAGTGTTGTCGCAGGGTTCATCTCCTGGCAAATGGCATCCGTGTGCTTTTTTTTCCAAGAAGCTCTCGTCGCCGAGAGGAATTATGATGTAGGAGATAGGGAATTGCTGGCCATCAAATTGGCCTTTGAGGAATGGCGTCACTGGTTGGAGGGGGCGTCTCATCCTGTTACATTATATACTGATCATAAGAATTTGGCTTACCTGCAATCCGCCAAGTGTCTGAATCCTAGACAGGCTAGATGGTCACTGTTCTTTACTAGGTTCAATTTTGTGGTTACTTTTCGCCCGGGGGTTAAAAACGTCAAGGCAGATGGATTGTCTCGTAGTTTTCCTGGGGGAAGTGATTCGGAGGATCCTGCTCCGATTTTGGCTGATGGGGATGAGTTGGAGATGGAGGTGTTGGGAGCCCAGGAGGTTGTTTGTTCCTGCTGGACTGCGATACAAGTTATTCAAGGAACATCACGATACTGTCCTGGCTGGACATCCTGGTGGCAAGTCCATCTCTGATCTTATTTCTCGGAGGTTCTGGTGGCCCGGGTTACGTAAGAGTGTTGAGGATTTCGTAGCAGCTTGTGAGACCTGTGCACGGTCAAAGGTTGCCCACACTCGACATTCTGGTTCACTTCTTCCTTTGTCTATTCCATCTCATCCTTGGACGCACTTGTCTATGGATTTTATTACTGATCTGCCGAGTTCCTCCGGGGAAAACTCCGGGAAAACTGTGATTTTGGTGGTTGTGGACCGTTCGTTCTCTTCGGCTTTTCATCCGCAGTCAAATGGGCAGACAGAGCGTACTAACCAAAACCTGGAAACCTACTTGAGGTTTTTTGTGGCTGAGAACCAGGAGGACTGGTCCTCATTCTTATCTCTAGAAGAGTTTGCTTTGAATAACTGTAAGCAGGAGTCCACGGGTAAGTCGCCATTTTTTGGCGCATACGGTTTTCATCCTCAGTTTGGTACCTTTTCTGGGACTGGTTCCTCTGGAATGCCAGAGGAGGAGAGATTTTCTTCTGCCTTGTCTTCTATCTGGCGGAGGATCCAAGTTAATTTGGAGAAGATGGGTGAGAGGTATAAGCAAATGGCTGACAGGAGACGTGTGACTGGTCCGGACCTGTGTGTGGGTGATCTGGTGTGGTTATCTACTAAAAATTTTAAACTGAGAGTACCATCTTGGAAACTGGGTCGAAGATTTATTGGACCTTACAAAATATCTGCGGTTGTCAATCCAGTGAGGTTTCGTCTTGATCTTCCGCAGATCTGGAGGATCCATGATGTGTTCCACAGGTCTTTACTGAAGAAATATGTGAAACCGGTGGAACCATCGCCATTGCCTCCTCCCCCTGTTCTGGTTGATGGCAATTTAGAGTTTGAGATCTCTAGGGTTCTCGACTCACGTGTTCTTCAGGGTTCCCTTCAGTACCTGGTACACTGGAGGGGATACGGCCCCGAGGAGAGGAGGTGGGTTCCGTCTGTGGATGTTAGTGCCAGCCGACTGGTGAGGGTCTTTCACAGGGCCCACCCGGATAAAGTTGAGCCGGGGTGTCCGGAGGTTACCTGTAGAAGGGGGGGTACTGTCATGCCCTGCTCAAGTTATGTGCGGAGGTCTGCCAGGTTAGCAGCACGAGTGTAGTTTTTTGTTTGTTTTGGGTTTGGAGTTGAGCTGTATCCGCCTCCCTTCAGGTGTTCTGGGTGGGGTCGTTTGTGTGAGTTTAAATTACGCCCCTTCCCAGTGTCCTGTGCAGGTTATAGCTTCTGTCTTGCTCTGTGGAAAGGTGGATTTGCTGTTTCTGCTCTGCTACAAGATAAGTTGGTTTTGGTTTCCTTTTTGTGTTCTGTCTAGGCTGTTAGCGAGACACCTGCCTCCTCCAGGACCTGAGGAAGCAGGCTGTCTCTTTCCCCCTTTCCACCATCTCAGGGACTTCAGGGAATCTTCAGCCTTAGGCACGGGGGCACGTTGATTCCCACCTTTAGGGTCTGAACATGGGCACAGAAGTCCAGGGAGAGCTGGTAGGGAATTGTCAGGAGGTGACCTTTATCCCCAGCTTCTGGCCTAGATGCTTGTTTTGTGGTTTTCTGCGTGTTTATTGTATCTTGTATTCTACCCACCATGACATAAAGGCTTGTTTGCAGTGATGCCAACCTTTGCAGGGCTTCTGGTTCACAGGTAATGTCGACTTATAAGACTGAGCTATATGAACTAGACAGGCTATACCACGAACAAGCGACATCCAGTTGGAGAACCTGTTGAAACAATGCGATTTGAGTTGGTGGTTCGAAGTCACTGTCCGTAGAACAGATACTTCAGGTCGGTGTCACTACCAGAGCTTTGGGACGTTCTCACAGCTCTGTTTCTCCACCCCTGTGATGATGTCACTACTAGAGCTGGGAGGAGTTCTCACTGCTCTGTTTACTTTTGGTTTCCTTCCTCCCAGCTGTTCCTCATGCGTTTGATTTCCCTCTCTTTATATCACCCCTCCTATTGTAGGGCGTGGATTATAGTTCTCATTTCAGTTGTAGCTCTTGCTTTAGTATCTTCACTTGTAGCTATCAGTTCACTGGACCTGTGTTCTGCTGCAGCAAGCACTCCGGATATTGCCAGCTGTCCTTGGATCCGTCTTCTCTGCGGCTGCAACACCTTCAGCTAAGTGTACAGACATTGTTGTGTACTTGATTATTTTCTGACTGGATCTGAGGTGGCCACGGTTCCCTCCATATACTGAGTAGGGCACCGGTGGCCGTGCCCCTTCCACTATTGTAGGGGTCACAGTGGTCATCAGTCTTAGGCACGTGGGCATGCCTCGTTCCGCCATTTGGATCCAGGCATGTGCTTTAGCAGAATAGGGAGAGCTTTGAGGGTCTGACAAGGGTCACCCTTTATCCTCCCTAGTTTGGGTCCGGTCAGTAGCTCTTTTACTGTGTATACTATTGTTGCTCACATACAGCCGTGACATTATAATCCACCAAAACCGTCCTTTTTTGACATGGATCCGCTTTCTGGCCTGGTTGACCGCATGCAGGGTCTTTCTTTGGAAGTAGCGGATCTCCGTCAATCTATGACTCAGCTTCAAGCATTGGGCTCTGCTCCGGCTCATGGAGTCTGTTGCGAGCCAAAGGTCTCACTTCCGGAAACGTTCTCCGGGGGCAGTGAGAATTTTGTTCGCTTCAGAGAGGCATGCAAACTCCATTTTTGCTTGTGTCCCCACTCCTCTGGTAAGGAGGAGCAGAGGGTGAGGATTGTCATCTCCCTGCTCAGGGGTAATGCTCAGACTTGGGCTTTTTCGCTGCCATCAGGGGATCCCTCCCTTCGATCCGTGGAAAGATTTTTTGTGGCCCTGGGGCAGATTTATGATGACCCGGATCGTGTTGCTCTGAATCTAACTTACGTGTTTTATGCCAGAACAAACTGTCTGCGGAGCTTTATTGTTCTGAATTTCGGAGATGGGCAGCTGATTCGGGTTGGAATGATGCTGCACTCCGGAGTCAGCTCTGTCATGGTCTTTCAGAGAGATTGAAAGATGCGTTTGCTTTCCATGAGAGACCAACGTCCTTAGAGTCTGCCATGTCATTGGCGGTACGCCTTGACAGGCGTCTAAGAGAAAGAAACGAGACCTCTCTGTCCAGCCATTGTCAGTCTAGGGGCAGTGGTGCGGACTCATTCAGTGTGCAGGGGCCTCATCCTGTCTCGCTCCCCTCTGAGGAGGAGCCCATGCAGCTAGGTCGACTTGCCCCTGATAAAAGAGGATTTAGTCCTCAAAGTATGGTGTGTTTTTGTTGTAGGGGCATAGGTCATTTGGCAAATGTTTGTCCCTCTAGGAGATTCTTGAACTGTACTAAGAGCGATAATAAGAGAAAAACCTCAAAAGGTAAATCATCAAATTCTGCTTCATCTGCTACTTTGGGCAAAGTTGATGTAGGAATTGATGCTTTTCCTATGACCTGCAGTTCCCGTTTTCTCCTGTCTGCCAGGGTGGCGCTAGAGAGCAAAGTCATTTCTTGTGAGATTTTTGTCGATAGTGGAGCGGCTGTCAATCTTATTGACACTCAATTTGTAGCCATGCATGGTTTTCAGGTTTGCACATTAGAAAAGGATATACCTGTTTTTGCTATTGACTCTGCTCCACTCTCACAGAGATCTCTGAAGGGCATTGTTCACAATATCCGGCTAGCTGTAGGTGACACTCATGTGGAGGATATATCTTGTTTTGTCCTTAACGGATTGCCTTCTCCTCTAGTTTTGGGGTTACCCTGGCTCACTAGACATAACCCCACTATTGATTGGCAAGGAAGGCAAATAAATGAGTGGAGTGACTTTTGTAGAGAGAATTGTCTCACAGCGACTTTTGCAGAGGTGTCTACTAAAACTGTGCCATCATTTCTCTCTGATTTCTCGGACGTGTTTTCCGAGAGCGGTGTTCAGGAGCTACCTCCTCACCGGGAGTTTGACTGTCCCATTAACCTCATTCCCGGCGCCAAGCTGCCAAAAGCACGCCTCTACAATCTCTCACAACCGGAAAGAATCGCAATGCGAACTTATATCTCCGAGAGTCTCGAGAAGGGGCATATTCGTCCCTCAAAGTCACCTGTGGCCGCGGGTTTTTTTTTTGTTAAAAAAAATGATGGCTCTCTGAGACCTTGCCTAGATTTTAGGGAGCTGAACCGTATCACGATTCGCGATCCCTATCCCCTTCCTCTGATCCCGGACCTCTTCAACCAAATTGTTGGGGCCAAGGTGTTTTCCAAATTGGATTTGAGAGGCGCGTACAACCTGGTCAGGGTCAGAGAGGGGGATGAATGGAAAACGGCCTTTAATACCCCTAACGGGCATTTCGAGAATCTCGTTATGCCTTTCGGCCTGATGAATGCTCCGGCCGTCTTTCAGCATTTTGTTAATAGTATTTTCTACCATTTAATGGGGAAATTTGTATTGGTGTATCTTGATGATATTTAGATTTTTTCCCCTGATGTTCAGACCCATCAGGATCATCTTTTTCAGGTTCTGCAGATTCTGCGGGAGAATAAATTGTACGCCAAGCTGGAGAAATGTCTTTTTATGGTATCGGAGATTCAATTTCTGGGTTTTCTCCTCTCTGCTTCTGGTTTTCGCATGGATCCGGAGAAGGTCCGTGCTGTACTTGAGTAAGAGCTTCCTGAGAATCAGAAGGCATTGATGGGCTTTCTGGGTTTTGCGAACTATTACAGAAAGTTCATTTTGAATTATTCCTCTGTTGTCAAACCCCTTACTGACATGACTAAAAAGGGGGCGGATTTTTCCTCTTGGTCGGAGGAGGCGCTTGCAGCCTTTTCTAAGATTAAAGAGAGTTTTGCGTCTGCTCCCGTCTTGGTGCATCCCGATGTTTCCTTACCTTTTATTGTTGAGGTGGATGCTTCCGAGGTGGGTGTGGGTGCGGTTTTGTCCCAGGGCCCTTCTCCTGCCAAATGGCGACCCTGTGCCTTTTTCTCTAAAAAACTCTCCCCGGCAGAGAGAAACTATGATGTGGGAGATAGGGAGTTGTTGGCCATCAAGTTGGCTTTCGAGGAATGGCGCCATTGGTTGGAGGGGGCCAGGCACCCTATCACCGTTTTTACCGACCATAAGAATCTGGCATACTTGGAGTCGGCCAGGCGTATGAATCCGAGACAGGCCAGATGGTCTCTGTTCTTCTCCAGATTCAATTTTGTTGTTACATTCCGACCTGGGATAAAAAATGTGAAGGCTGATGCTCTCTCTCGCTGTTTTCCGGGAGGAGGAAACTCCGAGGCCCCGGGTCCCATTTTGGCGGAGGGGGTAGTTGTTTCTGCTCTATATTCCGATTTGGAGGCCGAGGTCCAGGCTGCCCAGACTGAGGCACCTGCCCGTTGTCCTTCTGGGAAGTTGTTTGTGCCTCCTGAGCTACGTCACAAACTCTTTAAGGAGCATCATGATACGGTTCTTGCTGGTCACCCCAGGAGTAGAGCCACGGTAGATCTCATTGCTCGGAGATTTTGGTGGCCGGCTCTTCGTAAGTCGGTGGAGGGTTTTGTGGCTGCTTGTGAGACGTGCGCTCGCGCTAAGGTCCCTCGTTCACGGCCTTCAGGTTCCCTTCTCCCGTTACCCATACCTTCCCGTCCTTGGACACACCTGTCCATGGACTTTATCACGGATCTTCCTCGTTCCTCGGGGAAGTCGGTGATCCTGGTGGTGGTGGACCGTTTTAGCAAGATGGCTCATTTCGTACCTTTCCCTGGTTTACCCAATGCTAAAACGTTGGCGCAAGCTTTTGTCGACCATATTGTTAAATTGCACGGCATTCCCTCTGATATTGTTTCCGATAGAGGCACGCAGTTTGTGTCC
The DNA here is from genome assembly GCF_905171765.1 of Bufo bufo. Taxonomy (NCBI): domain Eukaryota; kingdom Metazoa; phylum Chordata; class Amphibia; order Anura; family Bufonidae; genus Bufo; species Bufo bufo. The sequence goes on along the minus strand of NC_053393.1, from coordinate 412,915,457 downwards.
AGGTTCTGGAAGGCTTTCTGTTCTCGCCTGGGGGTTCGGCTGTCCTTCTCTTCTGCTTTTCACCCGCAGTCGAATGGTCAGACTGAGCGCCTCAACCAGAATCTGGAGACATATTTGCGCTGTTTTGTGGCAGAGAACCAGGAGGATTGGTGTTCATTTCTCCCTCTTGCTGAGTTTGCTCTGAACAACCGTCGTCAGGAATCTTATGATAAGTCACCATTCTTTGGTGCATATGGGTTCCATCCGCAGTTTGGGACATTCTCGGGAGGGGCTCTTTCTGGTTTACCTGAGGAGGAGAGATTTTCCTCGTCTTTGTCTACCATTTGGCAAAAGATTCAGAGTAATCTTAAAAAGATGAGTGAGAGGTATAGGCGTGTGGCTGATAAGAGACGTGTGCCTCGTCCGGACCTGAATGTGGGTGATCTGGTGTGGTTGTCTACAAGAAATATTAAACTGAAGGTTCCCTCCTGGAAATTGGGTCCCAAGTTTATTGGGCCTTATAAAATCTTGTCAGTCATCAATCCTGTTGCCTTCCGTCTTGATCTTCCACGGGTTTGGAAGATACATAATGTATTTCACAGATCTCTCTTAAAACCATATGTCCAGCCCACGGTACCCTCCTCTTTGCCTCCTCCTCCGATTTTGGTTGATGGCAATCTGGAGTTTGAGGTTTCCAGAATTGTGGACTCTCGCATTGTCCGCGGTTCTCTTCAGTACCTCGTTCATTGGAAGGGTTATGGTCCTGAGGAGAGGATGTGGGTTCCGGTGTCGGACATTAAAGCCACTCGCCTCATCAGGGCATTTCATAGGGCTCATCCTGAGAAGGTGGGTCCTGGGTGTCCGGAGTCCACCCGTAGAGGGGGGGGGTACTGTCACTACCAGAGCTTTGGGACATTCTCACAGCTCTGTTTCTCCACCCCTGTGATGATGTCACTACTAGAGCTGGGAGGAGTTCTCACTGCTCTGTTTACTTTTGGTTTCCTTCCTCCCAGCTGTTCCTCATGCGTTTGATTTCCCTCTCTTTATATCACCCCTCCTCCTATTGTAGGGCGTGGATTATAGTTCTCATTTCAGTTGTAGCTCTTGCTTTAGTATCTTCACTTGTAGCTATCAGTTCACTGGACCTGTGTTCTGCTGCAGCAAGCACTCCGGATATTGCCAGCTGTCCTTGGATCCGTCTTCTCTGCGGCTGCAACACCTTCAGCTAAGTGTACAGACATTGTTGTGTACCTGATTATTTTCTGACTGGATCTGAGGTGGCCACGGTTCCCTCCATATACTGAGTAGGGCACCGGTGGCCGTGCCCCTTCCACTATTGTAGGGGTTACAGTGGTCATCAGTCTTAGGCACGTGGGCATGCCTCGTTCCGCCATTTGGATCCGGGCATGTGCTTTAGCAGAATAGGGAGAGCTTTGAGGGTCTGACAGGGGTCACCCTTTATCCTCCCTAGTTTGGGTCCGGTCAGTAGCTCTTTTACTGTGTATACTATTGTTGCTCACATACAGCCGTGACAGTCGGATTTCTTCACCAGCATCTGGGTCTACCAATTCAAATGTGTCGGATCCGATACTGCAAGATGTTGAACGGTAAAGGAATGCAGGACCCATAAACTATGTTGTGTCCTTAAGGTGACTTGGTGCGACGGATCTAGTTGCGTGGTCTGCAGGATTATGTTGTGTAGGCACGTAGTGCCACTGTTTATTAGGACAAGTGGATCTCCTGATCCTTAGCACCCGATTGTTTACGTAGACATAAAAGCGTCTGGTTTCGTTGCAAATATATCCTTGGACTACCTAGCTGTCTGTGTAAAACTCGACTTTCTCGATTTCCAGGTTCATTTCTGTTGTTATAGGTTCAGCCAACTCCACTGCAAGCACAGCAGCGCAGATCTCCAGTCTTGGAATTGTGTGTTCGCGAAGTGGCGCCAGTTTGGTCCGGCTCATGACAAATCCTATATGGCATTGTTCTTTGATGTCTATAGTCTTTAGGTATGCTACGGCTGCAATCGCATTGACTGGAGCATCACAGAAGATATACAGTCTTTGCACCTTGACTTCAGTTTATGGCACGGAGGCATAGGGTCGTGCCAAGTGAAGGCTGGTCAAAGCTTCGAGAGTCTTCCTCCAACCTGTCCACAGGTCCTTTTTCTCTGTGGGAAGCGGATCATTCCAATCAGACGTCTCTGTGGTGAAGTCTCTTAACATCATTGGATGGTAACAGGCTCTACGAATCCCAGAGGATTATATAAGCTGTTTATGGTGGACAGGAATGCTCTGCGTGTGAAGGGCTTTTCTTCCTTGCTGATTTGGAAGGTGAATGTATCTGCCTTTAAATCCCAGAGCAAACAGAGGCTCCGCTGCATGGGAATGGAGTCAGTGCTATGATCCAAGTCTTTTAGATCACTTGAATGGTCTTGGGGTGAGAAGGCCTCCATTAACTCATAGCTGTTGGACGCCATTTTGTGCAACATCAAATTAGATACAGCGAGCATTTCTTGAGCCCTTTTTAAGAGCCTGATTGCAGTCTCATTCATGGGAATGGATTTCAAGCAGTCATTCACATAAAAATCATTTTCGACAAAGCACCTGACATCTGACCCATACTTTGCTTTACCCTCTCGGGCTGAATGTCTGGGACGGTAGATAGCGACTGCAGGGGAAGGACTGTTTCCAAAGATGTGGACTCTCATTCTGTACTCTACAATGTCTTCATTGGGGTTGTTGTTGCAGTATCAGAAGAACCTCAAGTAGTTTCTATGTTCTTCCTTGACGAGAAAGCAGTGGAACATTTGTTGCATGTCAGCCATAAATGCTACTGAATCTCTGCGGAAGCGGAGAAGTACCTCTAGAAGTCTGTTGTTGAGGTCTGGACCAGACAGTAAGACATCGTTTAGCGAGACGCCTTCGCACCTGGCGCTCGAGTCGAATACTACTCTTATCTGCCCTGGTTTTTTAGGATGATACAAGCCGAATATGGGTAAGTACCAACACTCTCTGAGTCTTGGAGCGTGGGTGCCATTTCTGCATGGTTGTTCTGGAATATTCTTTCCATGAAGGTAAAGAAATGTTCTTTCATCTCTGGTGTACAGTCGTGGCCAAAAGTTTTGAGAATGACACAAATATTAGTTTTCACAAAGTTTGCTGCTAAACTGCTTTTAGATCTTTGTTTCAGTTGTTTCTGTGATGTAGTGAAATATAATTACACGCACTTCATACGTTTCAAAGGCTTTTATCGACAATTACATGACATTTATGCAAAGAGTCAGTATTTGCAGTGTTGGCCCTTCTTTTTCAGGACCTCTGCAAATCGACTGGGCATGCTCTCAATCAACTTCTGGGCCAATTCCTGACTGATAGCAACCCATTCTTTCATAATCACTTCTTGGAGTTTGTCAGAATTAGTGGGTTTTTGTTTGTCTACCCGCCTCTTGAGGATTGACCACAAGTTCTCAATGGGATTAAGATATGGGGAGTTTCCAGGCCATGGACCCAAAATGTCAACGTTTTGGTCCCCGAGCCACTTAGTTATCACTTTTGCCTTATGGCACGGTGCTCCATCGTGCTGGAAAATGCATTGTTCTTCACCAAACTGTTGTTGGATTGTTGGAAGAAGTTGCTGTTGGAGGGTGTTTTGGTACCATTCTTTATTCATGGCTGTGTTTTTGGGCACAATTGTGAGTGAGCCCACTCCCTTGGATGAGAAGCAACCCCACACATGAATGGTCTCACGATGCTTTACTGTTGGCATGACACAGGACTGATGGTAGCGCTCACCTTTTCTTCTCCGGACAAGCCTTTTTCCAGATGCCCCAAACAATCGGAAAGAGGCTTCATCGGAGAATATGACTTTGCCCCAGTCCTCAGCAGTCCATTCACCATACTTTCTGCAGAAGATCAATCTGTCCCTGATGTTTTTTTTGGAGAGAAGTGGCTTCTTTGCTGGCCTTCTTGACACCAGGCCATCTTCCAAAAGTCTTCGCCTCACTGTGCGTGCAGATGCGCTCACACCTGCCTGCTGCCATTCCTGAGCAAGCTCTGCACTGGTGGCAATCCGATCCCGCAGCTGAATCCTCTTTAGGAGACGATCCTGGCGCTTGTTGGACTTTCTTGGATGCCCTGAAGCCTTCTTAACAAGAATTGAACCTCTTTCCTTGAAGTTCTTGATGATCCTATAACTTGTTGATTGAGGTGCAATCTTAGTAGCCACAATATCCTTGCCTGTGAAGCCATTTTTATGCAACGCAATGATGGCTGCATGCGTTTCTTTGCAGGTCACCATGGTTAACAATGGAAGAACAATGATTTCAAGCATCACCCTCCTTTTAACATGTCAAGTCTGCCATTTTAACCCAATCAGCCTGACATAATGATCTCCAGCCTTGTGCTCGTCAACATTCTCACCTGAGTTAACAAGACAATTACTGAAATGATCTCAGCAGGTCTTTTAATGACAGCAATGAAATGCAGTGGAAAGATTTTTTTGGGATTAAGTTAATTTTCATGGCAAAAAAGGACTATGCAATTTATCTGATCACTCTTCATAACATTCTGGAGTATATGCAAATTGCTATTATAAAAACTTAAGCAGCAACTTTTCCAATTTCCAATATTTATGTAATTCTCAAAACTTTTGGCCACGACTGTACTCTGAAGTTTGTGCTTGAGGGAGATGAATCGACTGAAGAGAAGTTCTTTGTTGTTAGGTAAGCGTTGTCTCTGGGGTTTAAACGGTAAAGGTGCAACACAGCTTTTTGACTTGTCTTTTACTATTCCTTGATCCATGATCTCCAAGAACAGCCTGTCTTCTATGGACATTGTGTCCCTGTTATCGTCTCTTGTCCTGTAGAAAACTGTGCACCCTAAGTGATCTTGCTCACCATCACAGGCGTGATCTTCACAGGAGGTATCTCTGAGCGCTTTGTGGCAATTATTTTATCAGGAAACTGCTCTGACATGGCTGTAATAAGGAAGGATGTCCATTTTCAAGTGTGCTGGTGAGCATACTGTTGACAAAGGTCTGCTTGTGTGCTCCTCCTAGACAGACGTCTCCTATGATGACCCATCCTAGGTCAAGTCTCTGGGCGTATAGAGTGTTTTGGGGACCGTTAATCTGTCCTCTAGCCTTGTGAACTCGTAGTATGTCTCTTCCAATTAGTAAGATTATCGGGCTTTTGGGTCCAGTTCCGGTATCAGGTGAGCTATACGCCTCAGGTGGGGGTGGTATGCCACTACCTCTGGTTTAGGTATCTCAGACCGGTTGTCAGCAATGAGATTGCACTCCAGTATGGTTGGCAGGGACAAGCAGATCTGACCATCTAGGGCAGCAGTTCTCAACCTAGGGGTCGCGACCCCTTTGGGGGTCGATCGGCCCTTTCCGGGGGGTCGCCTGAGGCTTCCTATTGTGGGTCGCCCGCACAACGGCAGCGGCCCCTTATCCTCGCGCACAGGAAGTGATGTCCTATCACTGCCTGTGCTTGAAGGAGCCTGACGTCTGGACGGGTAAGTCGGGCCGCCTGTCTGCTGAGGTCCGAGTTTTTTCGTTAATGACACCGCCGCTGAGCACCACTGCCACCAATGATTTAATTGAGCCTGGCTGAGCCTGGCTAATTTTATTTTAATTATTTGGCTGAGCAAGGCTTAATTTATTTGGGGGGACATGAAGCACCGCTGATTTATTTATTTGGGGGACCCTGAGCACTTCTGATTTATTTATTTGGGGGACCCTGAGCACCATTGATTTATTTATTTGGGGGGGGGGACCTGAAGCACAGCTTATTTATTTATTTGGGGGACCCTGAGCACTTCTTATTTATTTATTTGGGGGACCCTGAGCACCATTGATTTATTTATTTGGGGGAAACCTGATGCACCACTGATTTATTTATTTGGGGGTACCCTGAGCACCGCTGATTTATTTATTTGGGGGAGACCTGAAGCCCCGCTGATTTATTTATTTGGGGGACCCTGAGCACTTCTGATTTATTTATTTGGGGGACCCTGAGCACCATTGATTTATTTATTTGGGGGAAACCTGATGCACCCCTGATTTATTTATTTGGGGGTACCCTGAGCACCGCTGATTTATTTATTTGGGGGAGACCTGAAGCCCCGCTGATTTATTTATTTGGGGGACCCTGAGCACTTCGGATTTATTTATTTGGGGGACCCTGAGCACCATTGATTTATTTATTTGTGGGAAACCTGATGCACCACTGATTTATTTATTTGGGGGCACCCTGAGCACCGCTGATTTATTTATTTGGGGGAGACCTGAAGCCCCGCTGATTTATTTATTTGGGGGACCCTGAGCACTTCTTATTTATTTATTTGGGGGACCCTGAGCACCATTGATTTATTTATTTGGGGGAAACCTGATGCACCACTGATTTATTTATTTGGGGGTACCCTGAGCACCGCTGATTTATTTATTTGGGGGAGACCTGAAGCCCTGCTGATTTATTTATTTGGGGGACCCTGAGCACTTCTGATTTATTTATTTGGGGGACCCTGAGCACCATTGATTTATTTATTTGGGGGAAACCTGATGCACCACTGATTTATTTATTTGGGGGTACCCTGAGCACCGCTGATTTATTTATTTGGGGGAGACCTGAAGCCCTGCTGATTTATTTATTTGGGGGACCCTGAGCACTTCTGATTTATTTATTTGGGGGGGACTTGAAGCACCACTGATTTATTTATTTGAGGGGTACCCTGAGCACCACAGATTTTTTTTTTTTTTTTTTTTTTGGGGGGGGGGGGGGGGGTACTGTGAGCACCACTGAGTTATTTATTTGAGGGGTACTGTGCGCACCACTGATTTATTTTTTAGGGGGTATTTGTTGTTTATTATTTATTTTAAAGTTATTTGTTTGGTTTACAAATATTTTGTATTTATGCTAAAGTTATGTGGTTATGAATGAATACTTGTGTATTTGAATTAACATTTGGTGTATTGGTGTCTGTGCGTGTTTTTGGTGGGTCATCATAACAGTAGCAAAATTAGTTATGACGTAGCAAGGAAAAAAATGTAATGGTTGGGGGTCACCACAACATGAGGAACTGTATTAAGGGGTCACGGCTTTAGAAAGGTTGAGAACCACTGATCTAGGGGCTCTACCTTGTATCCAGTTGCCTTCCTCCCCGCCGTCTCAACGGTACGAGCACATGTCCTTAAGGAGTTGGGAGAACCAGGCCCTATGATGTTGAAAGTGTTGAAGAAGGTGGATTTATCTAAAGACCTGTTGCTTTGATAATCTAAGATTGCATATACCTTGATTGATTTATCTCGGTGTCCGACCGGATAAACTCTGACAAGGCAGATTTTTGAGCAGGACTTCCTTCCTGCCAGTCCTTTACAGATCTCTGTACAGTGAGAAGTGACTACTGCGGTGTCTATGTCAGTGTCTATCTGCTTCCCGTCATGCTCCTCTGCTTGGGGTAATACCTAAGAGGGTGGTCCAGGGTGTAAAGCTGTGTTGCGTTCTGTGCGACTGCATTCTGTGCATGTCACACTGATCTTACAGTTCCTTGCGAAGTGCAATGTTGTAGTACAGCACCTGAAGCAGATGTTGTTTCCTTTGAGGAATTCTTTGCGGTCCTCTAAAGATTTCTCCCTGAAGGCTCTGCATTTTAGTAGAGGATGTAGTTTCTTGTGCAGGGGGCATTGTTTGGTAAGATCTTTGGGTATGTTCTCTTCTTGAGAAGACTTAAACGGCCTGTAAGGAGAACCTGTGGAGGCAACGTTAGTTTTGTGGACTACTACTGGTGTTTTATGAGGTTTGAAACCAGGAGTAATCGGACAAACTGTGATCGTTTCTGATCCTTGCCTGTTGAGCGACAAAGTCTATAAACACCATGAAGGGGGGGAATGGTACATTATGAACCTGTTTATAACGGGAATCATGCTTGATCCACTTCTCTTGTAGATTATAAGGGAGTTTTTGGATAATTGGATTGACACCTCTGGTGGTGTCCAGGAATGCTAGCCCTGGCAGATCTCCTTCTGCCTGAGCAACCTGTACCTCTGTCAACAAGTCACTGAGTTCCCTGAGCTTCTGGTAACCCCTACCCACTATTCTGGAAAAATTATCAATTCTCTTATATAAAGCATTTTCTATAGCTTCCATTGACTCATCAAGTCTTTCCCACACCATCTTTAGGCCTTTGCCCAGATAGTTTATGTTAATGATTCTTTTGGTGTGTTCAGCAGACTCGCCTCCAAGCCACTTTACCAAGAGATCTAACTCCTCACTACAGGAAAGATCTAAGTCCCTTATGGCCAAGTGGAAGGAGGCTCACCATGCCCTGTAGTTCTCGGGGCGATTGATGAACTTTATAAGTCCTTTGGTAACCAGCTCCAGTTCAGCAAATAACTTAGCGAAGTCCATGGCAGCCTGGTTAGCGCCGATACTACTCGGTGTGCTGTTGTTATGTCGCGTGTGTGGTGTATCACCATACCTTTTAGGGGTTTCTGGCTTAGGGAAGTCTGTATAATACCGTTCTGATGCGAAGGTTGGCCCTTTAAGTCGAAGCGAAGGTTGTAGCTTTCGTTCTGTAGGGCTGTAGTTGTGGCTGGCATCGCTTTGTTGTATACCGTCCTGCTCAAGGTACTGCGGTTCAAAGTAGGATCTTTGGCACTCTGTATAAGCTGGCTGATATACTGGATCATAGCCGTCATCTGTCTTGGGATGTTGATAGACATATTCTGAGACACGCTGTGCTGGATCTTGTTGATCCAGGTCTGGCCCAAGTACCTTGCTGTGTTTCTCAGATTCGGGGAACTCCATGGCTTCTAGGAACTCTGCTTTGGCTACTGCAGCTGCCGCTGCTTACTCTGCGGCAAGTTTTTCCAGTGACGCTTGTAGGCATGTTCTCTCTTTTTCCAGTGACGCTTGCAGGCACGCTCTTTCTTTTTCTAGTGACACTTGATCTGCTTCCTTTAACTTTAGTTGCATCTCTTGTGCAGCAAAGGAAGACCTTACCTTTGCAGCCTCAGCTTCTGCATGGGCGAGAGCAGCCATTTATTTTATTGAGGACTTGCTAGAGTAGCTTGCTCGTGACCTCGTCCTTTATGATGATGCCTGGCTAGAGGACCTTGTGTGCTTGATTGCTGGCCGCCTAATGTCTCTGTGTGGACTCAGTCTAGGTAGGAACGGACTTCAGCATGGTCTGGATCATGCTGCACTTGTTAGGGGTTGCACTCTCACTTCTTGTGACTGTATGGCAGCCTCTGCAATCTTGTACGCAGGTCCGCGTATGTGATGGCGGCTCCGTATAGTTAGATCTACTATCGCATTTGTTTTACTGTTCTGTCTTCATACACGTTCACACAGTGTGCAGTCTGACATTCAGCATAAACCATTCCTGTCTTTCAAATAAGATGACTGTTCTTTGTAGTCTAACTTGTTTATTGGTCAACAGGTCGTACATATGTGATTGATTATATACGATTGATTGATTGATTGGTAAAACAGGATTGTTTGGTAATACTACAAGAATACAAATAACATGTATAAATATTAAGCATGGATAGCATGTACTATAACATTTGCATTGACAGTGAAATAGCTGCCTATACATAAGATTGCATAGCTAGCTAACAGTAATAACAACTCCCTGAGTAACAATTACAACTAGCTGAACAGCTCTGCATAACATAATGTCCCTGAAACAAAGGTAGATCTCTCACTGATTTTACAAGGATGGTGGAGTTTGAGAAGGAGATATGCAAATGGTCAGCTCTGAACTGTGTCCAGGAGACTGGAGACTTATCTTTCCCAGAATGTTTTGCACTCCTACAATGCAGTGCACCACCCACAATGCAGTAGTCTTTGTAACAGGAAAAAGTGTAATACAACTTAACACCGCTAGATGGTGCTATAACCACACTAAACACTTCAGAAATACCAAGACTGAGGCAGATGTGATCTGTAATGATTCTCTAATAGAGTTGAGCGTACACCTGGATGTTCGGGTTCGGCAGATTCGGCCGAACTTGAAAAAAAAAGTTCGGGTTCGGGACCCGAACTTGACCCGAACTTGACCCCAAACCCGAACCCCATTAAAGTCAATGGGGACACGAACTTTTGGCCACTAAAATGGCTCTAAAATAGTCCTGGAAAGGGCTAGAGGGCTGCAAAAGGCATCAAAATGTGCTTAAGAGCATGGCAACTGTTCTGTAAACAAATGTGGATAGGGAAATGACTTAAAATAACATAAAATACAGAAAAATGTAAAATAACAATCTGGATCTAGGAGTAGGAGGTTGAGGAGGCGGTGGATGGGTGGATGTGGCGGTGTAGGTTGACGTGGTGGGGTATGTGGAAGCGGCAGTGAAGGAGGAATAGGTAGCCAACACTGATTTGTGTTATTTTTTATATTTAAATTGGGGTATCCCCCAAAATATTGGGACATATAACAAAATAAAACTAAGAATAAGTGCACTTGAGTACAAGAATGGATGGTTGAGGCTGGTGTAAATGTCTATTCTGCACAAGGTACGGACAAGTCCTGTGGGATCCATGCCTGGTTCATTTTAATAAACGTAAGCTTGTCCACATTGGCAGTGGCCTGTGATAATGCTCTCTGCCGTGCTAAACACACGTTCACACTATACACTGGCTGCAGGGCAGGTCAGCACCTCCAAGGCTGACAAAGCTTTTCCACATTTGGGCCATGCTAACCCTGCCTTCTCAGGTGCTGGCGGTGCCCCAGCTGCGTTAGCGACCTCTTCCTCCTCCTCTTCCTCCTCCTCTGCCTTCGCCTTGTGCTTCCACTGTGCCCCTGCTGTCAGATGGGAATGCTATCATCAGCGTGAGCTTGTAGTCGCGCATCTTCCGATCAGTAACAGATGTTTTCACTAAATTTAGTTCCTTGTCAGCAATGCAGAGCAGGGGTTCATTCACGGCAAAAGGGGGTACATGTCACCCAGCAATACAACAGAGGATTTGGAGAGATTTAGGCCCCTGTCACCCAGGCACAGCAGGGGTTCATTCACGGCAAAAGGGGGTTCATATCACCCAGCAATACAACAGAGGATTTTGAGAGATTTAGGCCCCTGTCACCCAGGCACAGCAGGGGTTCATTCACGGCAAAAGGGGGTTCATGTCACCCAGCAATACAACAGAGGATTTTGAGAGATTTAGGCCCCTGTCAGCAATGCAGAGCAGGGGTTCATTCACAGCAAAAGGGGGTACATGTCACCCAGCAATAGAACAGAGGATTTTGAGAGATTTAGGCCCCTGTCACCCAGGCACAGCAGGGGTTCATTCACGGCAAAAGGGGGTTCATGTCACCCAGCAATACAACAGAGGATTTTGAGAGATTTAGGCCCCTGTCACCCAGGCACAGCAGGGGTTCATTCACGGCAAAAGGGGGTTCATGTCACCCAGCAATAGAACAGAGGATTTTGAGAGATTTAGGCCCCTGTCACCCAGGCACAGCAGGGGTTTGTATATGCCAAAAATGGTATGTCACCCGACAATTGAAAATAAGATTTTTTTTAATTTAGGGCACTAAAATTAAAATGGCTCTAAAATAGTCCTTGAAAAGGCTAGAGGGATGTAAAAGGCAGTAAAATGTGCTTAAGAGCATGGCAACTGCTCTGCAAACAAATGTGGATAGGGAAATAACTTAAAATGAAATAAAATAACTAAAAATTACAAATTATTAACCTGCAACTCAGAGAAGGAGGTGGATATGGAGTCAGAGATTGAGGAGGCGGTGAATGTGGTGTTGTAGGTGGAGGCAGCAATGGAGGAGGAACAGGTAGCCAACAATGTTTTTTTTTTTTTTTTTTATTGGGTAGGTAGCCCCCAAAATATTGGGGCAAATCAAAAAAAATAAAACAAAGAATCATTGCACTTGACTTGAGTACAAGAATGTATGTTTGATGGTGGTATAAATGTCTATTCTGCACAAGGTACAGACAAGTCTTGTGGGATCCAAGCCTGGTTCATTTTAATGAACGTGAGCTTGTCCACGTTGGCTGTGGACAGGCGGCTGCGTCTGTCTGTAATGACGCCTCCTGCCGTGCTAAATACACGTTCAGAGAGTACACTGGCTGCAGGGCAGGCCAGCACCTCCAAGGCATACAGGGCAAGCTCTGGCCATGTGGACAATTTGGAGACCCAGAAGTTGAATGGGGCAGAACCATCAGTCAGTACGTGTAGTCGTGTGCACAGGTACTGTTCCACCATGTTGTTCAAATGCTGCCTCCTGCTAACACGCTCCATATAAGCAGTTGGGGCCGGTTGTTGCGGCGAGGTGACAAAGCTTTTCCACATGTCGGCCATGCTAACTCTGCCTTCTGAGGTGCTGGCGCTGACACAGCTGCGTTGGCGACCTCTTCCTCCTCCCCTGCCTTCGCCTTGTGCTACTGGGACCTGAGGTAGTAGGTTCAGTAGGACGTGCAGCTGTGGCAGAACGGCCACGTCCTCTCCCTGCACCAGAGGCTCTGCCAACACCACCACCACGACTATGACCGCGTCCCTTATTAGATGTTTGCCTCATAGTTAGCATTCACCAAGCAAAGTAAAAAGTGGTTAAGTCTGTTAAAAATAATTAACCGCCAATAAAAACCCTGATATAGGGTATTGCACTCAATTTTTTTTTAAACTCTATATGACAGCGGTATTTGTGGCCGAAATTTCACAGTAATTTATGCACGTCTAATCCCAGATGTGCACTATATCAGAGGGTTTTTATAACCCCAGTAAGCAAAAAGCCATATTTCTGGCATAAATGTGATACTCACTTATGCACGTCTAATCCCAGATGTGCAGTATATCAGAGGGTTTTTTCACCCCAGTAAGGAAAAAGCCGTATTTCTGGCCTAAATGTGATACTCACTTATGCACGTCTAATCCCAGATGTGCAGTATATCAGAGGGTTTTTTCACCCCAGTAAGCAAAAAGCCGTATTTCTGGCCTAAATGTGATACTCACTTATGCACGTCTAATCCCAGATGTGCAGTATATCAGAGGGTTTTTTTCACCCCAGTAAGCAAAAAGCCGTATTTCTGGCCTAAATGTGACACTCACTTATGCACGTCTAATCCCAGATGTGCAGTATATCAGAGGGTTTTTTCACCCCAGTAAGCAAAAAGCCGTATTTCTGGCCTAAATGTGACACTCCCTTATGCATGTCTAATCCCAGATGTGCACTATTTGAAACAGATGTTTTTTTTTCACTCCAGTAAGCAAAAAGCTGTATTTCTGGCCTAAATGTGACACTCACTTATGCACGTGTAATCACAGATGTGCAGTATATCAGAGTTTTTTTTTTTACCCTAACCAAAAAGCTATATTTCTGTCCTAAATGTGACAGTGACTTATGCACGTGTAATCACAGATGTGCAGTATATCAGAGTTTTTTTTCACCCTAACCAAAAAGCTGTATTTCTGTCCTAAATGTGACAGTGACTTATGCACGTGTAATCACAGATGTGCAGTATATCAGAGGGTTTTTTCACCCCAGTAAGAAAAAAGCTGTATTTCTGTCCTAAATGTGACAGTGACTTATGCACGTGTAATCACAGATGTGCAGTATGTAACCAAAAAGCTGTATTTCTGTCCTAAATGTGACAGTGACTTATGCACGTGTAATTACAGATGTACAGTATATTACAGGCTTTTTTCACCCCAGTAACCAAAAAGCTGTATTTCTGTCCTAAATGTGACAGTCACTTATGCTTGTCTAATCCCAGATTTGCAGTATATTAGAGGGTTTTTTCACCCCAGTATGCCAAAGCTGTATTTCTGGACTTGCAGATAGTCTATGCTGGTGCACTATCGTTGCATAAAATGGCTGCCGATCAAGTATTGATTTTGAGGAAATGAAGAAAAAAAAGTTCGTTTTCAGCAGTAGTTGGCTCAGGGCAGGCTTAAAAAAATTGTGCACTGCACCCACAAAACACTTTTTCTGTAGATCACTGAGTACATAAACCAGTTCTTGATAAGATCGCTCCCTGATCTCTCCCTCACAGCAGCTGCAGCCTCTCCCTACACTAATCCGAGCAGAGTGACGGGCGGCGCTAAGTGACTCCAGCTTAAATAGAGGCTGGGTCACATGCTGCAGTTGGCCAATCACAACCATGCCAATAGTAGGCATGGCTGTGATGGCCTTTTGGGGCAAGTAGTATGATGCTTTTTGATTGGCTGCTTTGCAGCCTTTCAAAAAGCGCCATAAAAATCGCCGAACACCGAACCCGAACTTTTACGTAAATGTTCGGGTCCGGTTGCCAAAAAACCTAAAGTTCGGTACGAACCCAAACTTTACAGTTCGGGTTCGCTCAACTCTATTCTCTAACCCTGCTGGGCAGAGCAGGTATCAAGAATTTTGTCCATGGGTGTAATATACCAATTCTTACTTGGAGTTGGAGCCATGCAACATATATTGAAATTACATTCATAAATCAAATCATGTCTATGATTAAGACCTTTACAGATCCTGCTGTTCAAAAAAAAAACATCCAATAGGATTCCTGGTTCAAGATCTTTCTACCCAGGTCTCCATCCCTATAAGGTTTGAACACCCTTTTAATGCCAGATGTTTCTAAACCAGCCAAATTACCATTATGTATTTCTTTAAAATGTCTTAATAACATATTTATTGTAATGCCTGTAGGTTGGGACAGACACGGACAGTGAGCCCTAACCTACAACCCATCCCAGTTTTCCTATCTACTTGCAGTGCAAGCTCTAGGTAGCAAGACCACAAATGGTCATCAGTTCCTATGGTATGTGTGGAGACAGACAAACACCAAGAGACAAAGCAACACAAAAACAGTGCCAGAACCAGACAAGCTATGCAGTACTGAACAAGAGGCAGAGAGTGATCAGAAGACATGCTGAGATCAGAACTAGACAGCCAACCCAGAACCAAAAGAGAGACAAAGAGTGGTCAGAAGAACAAGCAATCCAACACGCACAGGGTCCAGGAACACAGCTAGTACTTTTATGGATTATTGGGAGGAGTTGTACTTAATGAGTGATTCTAACATATTCCTGCCGCACATTGTGTAGTATGGTAGATTCACAGATGATTTGATATTGGCTATGAAATTTACACAGTTTGTTTAATACAAATGACATGAATTTGCAATGCACCAGTAGATGCTTTGGAAGATTTTAATGAAGCATTGAATAAAAATGATAATTTAACTGGATACCTGATTATGCTGGAAGCCAGTTCTTCACAAGTAATTTGACCCTACTCTTGGAGTTCCGTGAACAGTGGTGTCCTTGCTGCAGCAGGTGACATAATATGCCAATTACCGGCAATTACATTGGCATAAGCATATGGTAAAGGGTGCACATAAACATATGGCAAGGCCAAGTGAAGCTACAAAGAGGTTAAAGGATTGTGAGATACCTTTCTGCATCTGTTGTACAGTAGAACATTGATCTAATGCCATCTTATACTGTGTACTACTAGCACAGGGAATGTTTTAAACATCGATCATTTCTTTATACTGCATTATAACTGTTGATAATATTTGTCAAATAATAAGGTAATTTTTACATTTTTATTGATTTGCCTTTAGTACCTCTTGGGGTAGAGATGTCTATAGCCTAAATACTCCATGAAGACCAATAGTTCTTAGTCCAGTTCTTTGTATACAAAACTTAAAGTCTATGTACACCTTCGGAAGTCATTTTTTTATGATTGCATTTTAATCATTTTGGGCTAAAAATACTTTTTTTCAGTTGGTCTTTATTAAAAATATTGAACTGTTCTCAGGGTTAACTGTTTTTCTAGCTGTGTGGCTTTCACTTTGTGCCATCATCTAATAAACCTTATTTCTAAATTGCTAAGAGTTCATAAATACTTATTTAAGCCACATCAGTAAGATATGAATTGAGCTATAATGAGTGTTTAGAAGGTCAGAGAGAAGGAGCCATCACGTGAGCAGAGAGAAAATTAAGATTCTGCTACTAGAGCATCTCAGCCCTGTAGAGAGAAAAGGGCTCCATATTTTTAATAAAGACCAATTAAATAAGATTTTTAGCTCAATATGAGTACAATGGAATAATTAAATAAAAATTGGCCCCAAAGGTGTACATAGCCTAAAAATGTAGATTACTTACTCCAGATATTCTATATTTATATAATTGACTGTATAACCCTAATTCATGCCTCCCAATTGTCCTGGATCCGGCATGACAGTCCTGGATTTTGATGGCGGTCCCGGGAGAGTAGATGCAGTTGAGGCGCCGGCCTCTACATAACTTAGGCGCATCCACCGTTGGCTTAACTCTATGCTTGCTCCCTTGCTGCCGTAGATATAGATAATTTTCTAAGCCAAAAACAGATGTAGAAAATGATAAATGAGATAAATCCCCTTTGTGACCGAATCTGCAACAGATATATGCCAAAAATTGGCATATATCTAATAATAATTGACCCAATTGTGTGTGTGTGTGTGTATAAATATATAACTAATCCATGGATCTAGCCGTGTCCATCAGAATAGAAAGCATCTGTTACATTCAGAGAACTGAAAAATGATGCACAGTAAAAAAAATATTTTTAGTGCAAAAGATTTTCTTTTATTTATTCTATGAGTAAGCTGTAATGACGGTAGATAGGGACAGACGAGGACAGTGAGTATCTGAAATAAAACCCAACCCGCTTTCCCGACCCACTTGCAGTATAAGCCCTAAACGGCAGAACTGCAACTGGACGACAGTCTCTACACTAAAATAAGTGCAGGACAAACAACAACACACAATACGGACAAACACAAAAGCAGTGTTGTACGAAATGGGTCAGAACCAGACGGGCTTCTCAGTACCAAAACATGAGACAGAGGAAGTTCATTAAAACAAGCTGAGGCTAGAAGCACGAGATCTGATGACCTGACTCTCCCATAGGTCAGACACCAAACACAAAAGGTAATTGGGCAGCTGAGCTGTCATTCAGCCCACTGCCTGTCTCCCCCAGTGCATGTGTACTGTGGGGAGAAAGAAGAACATTGCGTCCTGGAGCCCGGACAGGTAAGTTTATTGCATAAAATGCTTTGTTTATTTAAGATGCATTATTGTTAAACATGATTGATAATTATCAAATTATATAACATCCACATATGTTGTTTTGTATGCTGTATATGCAAAATGGATATTTAATATGGATACATTAATGCCTAATGGTTTGAATGCTGAAATAGAGCTGTTCGCTTTTGAATAATGGCCAGATTGGTAGATCCGTATAGTAATGGCACAGAAGGGGTTAATTTTTAGTAGCTGGGCAATGAGCGCATAAATAGAGAGAGCGTTAGTAGCCATGTTACACTCCCTGATGAAGAACAGCGTCTGTTCGAAACGCGTTGGAGAGATATCCTTGGCACCTGTGGTCACTGATGACCGCGGTAGTGACGTCACTCGCTGCTCCTAGTGAGCGCAAAAAAATTGTCCAACCCCTACCTGTTGCAGCATCGCGCCACCGGCCGGGGCGCGGAGTGGCATGCCAGCTGCACATCTACACGGAACACTGGCAGGCCCACATCCCGGACTCTGGCATCAGTGAATCAGCGAATCGACATCAGTGTAATCGGTAATCCCTGACTCCAGGAAGGTGCGACTACCGCATCGAGCAGGAATCTACATACCCAAATACAGGTACACTGTTTGTTTCAGGAAGATAACCGGGTTGATGTATACTTGTGTGCCATATTATAGATAGTACAAGCTTTAACCCTGCCATTCCCCATTACATTTAACCATATCTAGTCCCACAGCGCAGTATCATTATCCTTTATATTCAGTATATGCATATACACTGACGAGCAGAAGGGTAACAATGTTTTGAATGTTTGACTTTCAGGCTCCATATCTCACCATCCACTACAGCTTCGAACGTGAGACTACCATCATTTTATAGACAGTCATCTTGGCTATCTCATACATCAATTGGACTTGCAACTATTTAGCATTTGATTAGTGATGCAGATTCTTGTTATGTAACTGCATTATTACTGTTTTGCCCCTGTTGGTGGAACAATCTTTTTCTTCTTGTATACTACAAATTACAACTTCCGTCCATCGATTCCAAAGCCAAGAGGTGGACATTCAGGCAAAATATCAGAGTCAACAAGTCGGCTCATCACAAGGTCTATCATTTCTGGTGTGACAAACACGGCAGTGGAGGTGGCTCATATGCTTTGTAATAGTGAGATCACAGACGTCCATGCAAGCAAGCATTACACAAGTCTGGAATGTTGGCCCAAAAAAAGGTGAAGAAGCCTTGACTTCAATATTGTCATAAGAAGTGTCGGCTCGAGTATAAACAGTGGACAATATAAGATTGGAAACAAGTGATATGGAGCAATGATACAAAAGTCAATAGACTGGGTTCTGATGGAGCAAATGGGTCTGAAAGAAACAAGGTAAAAGGGGGCAAATGAATCGAGAAATAAAAGGAACTGTCAAGTTCAGTGGAGGAAACCTGATGATATAGAGTTGTGTCACAGCCAAAGGCGTTGGTTACTTGACCAGGATTGATGGTGGTCTCAATGTTGAGTTATATGTAAGTATCCTACAAGACGAGATACTTCGTACACTCGAGTACTGTGGGTATGAAAAGGACAACATAGTGTTCCAGCAGGACAACGACACAAAGCATACGATAGATTGGCAAAGAAATGGTTCAATGAAAATGAAGTAGAGGTGCTGGATTGGACCCCACAATCCCAAGACCTCAACCCAATAGACCTTTGTGGTTAGAATTAAAGCAGAAGCTTCATTTGAACCCAATTGAGTCGACCAGTAGGGACCAACATTGGGAACGTGCAGAAGAAACCTGAGAACAGATTTCGGTCGAGACATGCTTGAATCTGATCGAGGACATGCCCAGAAGGATTCAGGCAGTGTTGAAAGCCAAAGGTGGACTTACAAAATACAAAAAAAATGACTGGCCACAATGCTGACGCATGAGGGACATGTCACCCATGTTCAACCAAATGTTGATGTGGGGGAACTAGAGAGCAGCAGGGAACTTAAAGAAAACTAGCAAGGCACAATGATAGCTGTATTCTTCCTATGAGCACAGTTAACCTATGGATGACCTAAGAAAAATTAATAAATTGAAATATTAATCTAAAGTATGGCTCATGTCAGGTGAGATTAAGAATAAGCTGTCATGTGTGAGTACATAAGGAATTATACCTCACCATCATAAGACTTGTGTTCTGCATTTCTAACCAGTTTTATTCTCTGCAGGCTGTATCTCTAATTGTCCGTTTTCCCTGAGACTATCTGCTATGATGTCTTCCATACACTGCACACAGAGAAGATGAGATCCTGCTTTGGTCTATAAGATGCACACCCTCTTAAAGAACAGCATCTGGTGGGTGGGGGTGAGGGGGCAATGTACAGCAGTACTGAGCAGTTTAGATATGAATTGAACAGTAAATCACTACTCAGCAGCAATGTCTCTGCATATTTCTCTGGCTTTGTCTTCCACCAGAAGCAGCACCTCCTACTACTGCCCCTCAACTATCAAAATATACTTCTATGTAATCTAATCGGTTGGTGAGCTGCTAACCCATCTTCACTGAAGACAAATCTGAATAATGAATTGAAAGAGACAGGAGAGTAGTGTGATTAGTGGAGAAAGACACATTTTCTGTAATAAAATATACATTACAGAGTTTCTTAGTTTCATTTTGTAACGTCAATGTCACGAACTTACCTGTACAGGCTCCAGCACTGCGGTCTCTGGCTTCGACGTGGCCTCGCCGGGTGAGGTTGCGTCCTTAGAAACAGGGTGCAATGCTCTGTTTCTCCCTGCAGTGTGCATGCCTGAGTGAGATTGGCGACGGGCTGAGTGATAATCCAGCTGCCCAGTTGCTGTGAAGATTGTATTGTACTGTCCTATGGAGCGCCGAGTCCATGGACCTATCATGTTCTGATCCAGAAACTCGGTGCTCTGTTTAAGTTCCCTCCTGGCAATACAACTTTGCCAGTGATAGTCTCTTTGGTGGTCTCCTGGCTCTGACCAATTCCTGTACGACTCTGTCTTTGTGTCTTGTTTTGACCCTTGGTGTTGTTTGTATCGCACCCTAGCAGAGTAGGGAACGTCGACCAGTTTTGGACTTGCTACTTAGAGCTTGCACTGCAAGTAGGCAGGGAAAGCGGGCGAAGTTCCAGTTAGGGTCTAAATGACCGTGTCTGTCCCTACCTACTGACATTATAAAAATAATTGGAACAAATATAACTCTTTAACCACATGTTTAAAAACATAATTCAGTGCAATGGCCTGTGTGTCATCCTTGCTGTTGACAATCTGTGTTGATATTTCTTGCTTTCCAATAAGAAAAAAGTATTGACAAAAAAAACTAAACACATAATTCAAGGGCACACAAATCCCATTGACCCATCCTGCTAGTTGCCCTGGACAGCTCTTATTGGATTTAGTTTGAGACCACTGATTTCAAGAAACAAATGTCTTTGCGAGACAGACACTTTTTTGAAGTTCACCATGGTCAAAACTGGAATTTTTTTTCCCTGTGCGATGCTACTATCTCCCTGAGACAAGTGAAGCCAACGGTGTCTGAAAACCACTCATATGCCCTCATTCTATTAAAACATCTTGTGCATTTTATGCTTTTTTACTTATATAGCACTGACATATTTTGCAGAACTTTACAGACATTATCATCACTTGCTGTCTCCAATGGAGCTCGCAATCTAAATTTCCTACTAGAATGAGAAAATAGAAATCCTTGAAGATGTTGTCCTTGGTCAGAGTCAAACTAGGACCTCAGCACTGTAAGGCATCAATGCTGCCCCCATGTGCATTCTACTTAATGGACACGTGAAAGGTAGTACAGCTATCTCCTTTGTATGGTTACCTTAGGAATGTGATATAATTTCTATGTAACACAGGATTTAATTATCGGTGAGCAGTCCGAGCAGCAGGATTTCAACAACTGTAAACTAAGCATATTAATGATGTGAGAATCATCTCCTGTTTTCCGAGCAGAGTGCTTCTGCTCCTGTCGCTGTGAAGGCAAGAATGCTTGCTATGGAAATTCTATCATGATTGCATTGTTGGGTGAACCCAAATCTTTAGAGATAAACAAAGCTCTAAAATGGTTTGAGATGTGACAGCCCTAATGAGTCTACAGAAGAATTATGTAAGCATTATTAAGTGTAATAAACGCGTGTCAGCAGGCAATCCTGTTGGACTGTTTATGAAAGCAACATGAACACTTTATTAATAATGTCTTTTTAAGTTTATGCAGAGGGTGTAATAAGCCTTTGGCTTTGCTGCGGCTTCGAAGGAAAATCGTTACATGATAAAAGATGAGCTTGTGCACTGGAGCCACCGTGGAACTGTACGCTCTCATTCATAAACGCTCTGTACTGGAGGAAATAGCAGGAAGCCTGCCAACATTTCCCATTTAATTATTCTACTGCCAGATCTTCACTTCTCGAAGTTCTCATAGCAACTTCCTGAGGCAACATCTGGTGGCTATAAGAACAATAAAGCAAATAAATATAAAAGCATAAAAAATTAACATCCACGTTAATATTTTTTTTACGGTTCTTTCAATGAATCATTTGTCGGAATGTAAAGCTGCGGCGTTACGTGCTCTATTTGGAGTAGAGGAGCATATAATGGTTTTAATTTAACAGCATTATTATTCTTTAAGTGCTTCAGACAGGTTTTTAAAGCTTAGTGTCCATTAATTCACAGAGGGAGATTTAATAACTATTTTCAACCATCTTATTCAGGCTTAAGAGAATAGGTTATGTTGGCAGTGTATTTCTCCAGGACAAGACTCAAGCTCTGAGGTGCGTACAGCTGGCCAGACCATCTGGATACAGTGGAGCCATTGGCAATGAAATGCATGGTACTTTCTCAATAGTTATAGGTCCTGTGACAGGATTCATTACTGAATCGTTATTAACTGATTAAGACAAAATGTAGCCTTGTTATATGCTATGTTACTATATCAACGTAATGTATTTCTATATAACTATGTGAATGTACCGCTTAACCCTTTAAACACCAAGCCTGTTTGGGCCTTAATGAGGCTCTTTCTTTTTTTGTTTTTGCCTCCCTGCATTTCGGCAGCAATAACAGTAACGGTTTTATTTTCTCATTGACCTGACTATATGAGGCCTTCGATTATGTGAGAGACATAGTATTTTTGGCTTTGCTTGAGGATACATATAAATCACATATTTTTTTTTTTTTTTTACTTTTTTGTAGTGAGGATATAGAAAAAGGCTATTTTTGTTAAATTTATTTTTTATTAACATTTTACAACTAAATTGACCTACCTCTGGGACCCGCACGTATCTCCGTTCTGGAGCTGGGACCCACATCTATCTAAGGCCTCTTGCACACGAACGCGTGCGCCCCGTGGCCATGATGCCGCCCGCAATTCACTAACACCCACCATGGGGCAGCTGCAGCAGATTGCAGACTGATTCACTTTAATGGGTCCGCGATCCGGCCATTCCGCAAAAAGATAAGACATGTTCTATCTTTTTGCGGAACGGAAGTATGGGACGAAACCCCACGGAAGCACTCCGTAATGCTTCGGTTCCACCCCATTCGGCATCTACGGATTTGCAGACCCATTGAAGTGAATGGGTCCCCATCCGTGATGCGGAATGCACACGGAACGATGCCCCTGTATTGCGGATCCGCAAATGTGGTCCGCAATACGGCCACGGAGCGCACACATTCGTGTGCAATAATCTTATCATATCCTAGCAATATGCCACCAATGTCTCAGGGGAGACAGCACCTTTAAGGAGTGTCTTATATATATATATATATATATATATATTCAATGAAAAAAAAATATTTGATACTAATTGCATAATGTTTTTTGCAGACATTATTTTTTTTAACATTTTTATTAAATTTTTTAAAAAGAGATTACTGTTTTACATGTTTATTTTAAACATATTGTTTGCAAATACATTATGACCTGAGTAACTACAACAAAGAAACTATAAAAGACGTTTTACATGGGACGAGGGTCTGGCCAAATATCAGGATCGAACATTCGTTGCTAATTATCCCATATAAATGTGCCTCCAATCACCAGACAAATGAGCAAATGCTTGTTTGTTGTGTGATCGCATCTTTCATATACAACCAAAAATCCTCTTTTATTGGCAGCACATCACTCTGTATAAATAGAGTGCTGCCAGCAAACAAAGTGTAGGGAGACAAACAATCATAGGGGGAGCTGGGAAGCTTTCTTTCATCATGTCATGGTTACATGATGGCTTAAATGGTTAAGCTAGGTTGTCTATTGAGAACCATGTACCCACTCTAGGGTAGCTGGTGACACCTGTGCAGCACTTTTTATAAAGCACTGTAAAAAAATAATGCTGTAGGATAAGACCCTTTAACCACCTCCGGAACGCCTAACGCACGGATGCGTCCGGAAGGTGGTTGATTCGTTCTTCCTGGACGCATCCGTGCGTCATCTCGCGAGACGCGAGATTTCCTGTGAACGCGCGCACACAGGCGCGCGCGCTCACAGGAACGGAAGGAAAGCGAGTGGATCTCCAGCCTGCCAGCGGCGATCGTTCGCTGGCAGGCTGGAGATGTGATTTTTTTAACCCCTAACAGGTATATTAGACGCTGTTTTGATAACAGCGTCTAATATACCTGCTACCTGGTCCTCTGGTGGTCCCTTTTGTTTGGCTCAACCACCAGAGGACACAGGTAGCTCAGTAAAGTAGCACCAAACACCACTACACTACACCCCCCCCCTGTCACTTATTAACCCCTTATGAACCCCTGACCACCCCATATAGACTCCCTGATCACCCCCCTGTCATCGATCACCCCCCTGTCATTGATCACCCCCCTGTAAGGCTGCATTCAGATGTCCGTATGATTTTTACGGATCCACTGATACATGGATCGGATCCGCAAAACACATACGGACATCTGAATGGAGCCTTACAGGGGGGTGATCACCCCATATAGACTCCCTGATCACCCCCCTGTCATTGATCACCCCCCTGTAAGGCTGCATTCAGATGTCCGTATGATTTTTACGGATCCACTGATACATGGATCGGATCCGCAAAACACATACGGACATCTGAATGGAGCCTTATAGGGGGGTGATCAATGACAGGGGGGTGATCACCCCATATAGACTCCCTGATCACCCCCTGTCATTGATCACCCCCCTGTCATTGATCACCCCCCTGTAAGGCTCCATTCAGACATTTTTTTGGCCCAAGTTAGCGGAATTTTTTTTTTTTTTTCTTACAAAGTCTCATATTCCACTAACTTGTGTCAAAAAATAAAATCTCACATGAACTCACCATACCCCTCACGGAATCCAAATGCGTAAAATTTTTTAGACATTTATATTCCAGACTTCTTCTCACGCTTTAGGGCCCCTAGAATGCCAGGGCAGTATAAATACCCACATGTGACCCCATTTCGGAAAGAAGACACCCCAAGGTATTCCGTGAGGGGCATATTGAGTCCATGAAAGATTGAAATTTTTGTCCCAAGTTAGCGGAAAGGGAGACTTTGTGAGAAAAAAAAAAATATCAATTTCCGCTAACTTGTGCCAAAAAAATAATAATTCTATGAACTCGCCATGCCCCTCATTGAATACCTTGGGGTGTCTTCTTTCCAAAATGGGGTCACATGTGGGGTATTTATACTGCCCTGGCCCTAAAGCGTGAGAAGAAGTCTGGGATCCAAATGTCTAAAAATGCCCTCATAAAAGGAATGTGGGCCCCTTTGCGCATCTAGGCTGCAAAAAAGTGTCACACATCTGGTATCGCCGTACTCAGGAGAAGTTGGGCAATGTGTTTTGGGGTGTCATTTTACATATACCCATGCTGGGTGAGATAAATATCTTGGTCAAATGCCAACTTTGTATAAAAGATGGGAAAAGTTGTCTTTTGCTGAGATATTTCTCTCACCCAGCATGAGTATATGTAAAAAGACACCCCAAAACACATTGCCCAACTTCTCCTGAATACGGCGATACCACATGTGTGACAATTTTTTGCAGCCTAGGTGGGCAAAGGGGCCCACATTCCAAAGAGCACCTTTCGGATTTCACAGGTCATTTACATACTTACCACACATTAGGGCCCCTAGAATGCCAGGGCAGTATAACTATCCCACACGTGACCCCATTTTGGAAAGAAGACACCCCAAGGTATTCCGTGAGGGGCATGGCGAGTTCCTAGAATTTTATATTTTTTGTCACAAGTTAGCGGAAAATGATGATTTTTTTTTTTTCCTTACAAAGTCTCATATTCCACTAACTTGTGACAAAAAATAAAAACTTCCATTAACTCACTATGCCCATCACGAAATACCTTGGGGTGTCTTCTTTCCAAAATGGGGTCATTTGTGGGGTAGTTATACTGCCCTGGCATTTTAGGGGCCGAATGCGTGAGAAGTGATTTGAAATCAAAATCTGTAAAAAATGGCCGGTGAAATCCGAAAGGTGCTCTTTGGAATGTGGGCCCCTTTGCCCACATATACCCATGCTGGGTGAGAGAAATATCTTGGTCAAATGCCAACTTTGTATAAAAAAATGGGAAAAGTTGTCTTTTGCCAAGATATTTCTCTCACCCAGCATGGGTATATGTAAAATGACACCCCAAAACACATTGCCCTACTTCTCCTGAGTACGGAGATACCACATGTGTGACACATTTTTGCAGCCTAGGTGGGCAAATGGGCCCACATTTAAAGAGCACCTTTCGGATTTCACCCGCCATTTTTTACAGATTTTGATTTTAAACTAGTTACCACACATTAGGGCCCCTAGAATTCCAGGGCAGTATAACTACCCCACAAGTGACCCCATTTTGGAAAGAAGACACCCCAAGGTATTCGCTGATGGGCATGGTGAGTTCATGGAAGTTTTTATTTTTTGTCACAAGTTAGTGGAATATGAGACTTTGTAAGAAAAAAAAAGAAAAAATAAATCATCATTTTCCGCTAACTTGTGACAAAAAATTAAAAATTCTAGGAACTCCCCATGCCCCTCACGGAATACCTGGGGTGTCTTCTTTCCAAAATGGGGTCACTTGTGGGGTGTTATACTGCCCTGGCATTCTAGGGGCCCAAATGTGTGGCAAGTAGTTTGAAATCAAAATCTGTAAAAAATGGCGGGTGAAATCCGAAAGGTGCTCTTTGGAATGTGGGCCCCTTTGCCCACCTAGGCTGCAAAGAAATGTCACACATGTGGTATCTCCGTACTCAGGAGAAGTTGGGCAATGTGTTTTGGGGTGTCATTTTACATATACCCATGCTGGGTGAGAGAAATATCTTGGTCAAATGCCAACTTTGTATAAAAAAAATGGGAAAAGTTGTCTTTTGCCAAGATATTTCTCTCACCCAGCATGGGTATATGTAAAATGACACCCCAAAACACATTGCCCTACTTCTCCTGAGTACGGAGATACCACATGTGTGACACATTTTTGCAGCCTAGGTGGGCAAATGGGCCCACATTCCAAAGAGCACCTTTCGGATTTCACCCGCCATTTTTTACAGATTTTGATTTCAAACTACTTACCACACATTAGGGCCCCTAGAATGCCAGGGCAGTATAACTACCCCACAAGTGACCCCATTTTGGAAAGAAGACACCCCAAGGTATTCGCTGATGGGCATAGTGAGTTCATGGAAGTTTTTATTTTTTCTCACAAGTTAGTGGAATATGAGACTTTGTAAGAAAAAAAAAGAAAAAATAAATCATAATTTTCCGCTAACTTGTGACAAAAAATAAAAAATTCTAGGAACTCGCCATGCCCCTCACGGAAAACCTTGGGGTGTCTACTTTCCAAAATGGGGTCACTTGTGGGGTAGTTATACTGCCCTGGCATTCTAGGGGCCCAAATGTGTGGCAAGTAGTTTGAAATCAAAATCTGTAAAAAATGGCCGGTGAAATCCGAAAGGTGCTCTTTGGAATGTGGGCCCCTTTGCCCACCTAGGCTGCAAAAAAGTGTCACACATGTGGTATCTCCGTACTCGGGAGAAGTTGGGCAATGTGTTTTGGGGTGTCATTTTACATATACCCATGCTGGGTGAGATAAATATCTTGGTCAAATGCCAACTTTGTATAAAAAAATGGGAAAAGTTGTCTTTTGCCAAGATATTTCTCTCACCCAGCATGGGTATATGTAAAATGACACCCCAAAACACATTGCCCTACTTCTCCTGAGTACGTGGATACCAGATGTGTGACACTTTTTTGCAGCCTAGGTGGGCAAAGGGGCCCACATTCCAAAGAGCACCTTTCGGATTTCACCGGCCATTTTTTACAGATTTTGATTTTAAACTACTTACCACACATTAGGGCCCCTAGAATTCCAGGGCAGTATAACTACCCCACAAGTGACCCCATTTTGGAAAGAAGACACCCCAAGGTATTCGCTGATGGGCATAGTGAGTTCATGGAAGTTTTTATTTTTTGTCACAAGTTAGTGGAATATGAGACTTTGTAAGAAAAAAAAATAAAAAATAAATCATCATTTTCCGCTAACTTGTGACAAAAAATAAAAAATTCTAGGAACTCGCCATGCCCCTCACGGAATACCTTGGGGTGTCTTCTTTCCAAAATGGGGTCACTTGTGGGGTGTTATACTGCCCTGGCATTCTAGGGGCCCAAATGTGTGGCAAGTAGTTTGAAATCAAAATCTGTAAAAAATGGCCGGTGAAATCCGAAAGGTGCTCTTTGGAATGTGGGCCCCTTTGCCCACCTAGGCTGCAAAAAAATGTCACACATGTGGTATCTCCGTACTCAGGAGAAGTTGGGCAATGTGTTTTGGGGTGTAATTTTACATATACCCATGCTGGGTGAGAGAAATATCTTGTTTTTCATGTTTTTTTAGTGTAAAGGCTGCACACAAAGGTCTTAGAATAGCATGGTTAGGTAGAGCAGACACTAGCAGATCGCTAGTGTCTGACAGCTAATTAGGTCCAAATGAGGTGGTAGAAACCCTTTAATTAATATAAAAGGTGGATTTGCAGACATTAAGGGGTTAAAAATGATCAAATTGTTTGGGTGTGGCTTGTTGCGCAACAGCAAAAAATGAAGAAGGTCACGGCACTCCAGAAGCAGATTCAATGTGTTTTAATCCACCAAGTATTCAGCAGCAACGTTTCGACAACAGTCTTTATCAAGCTACATACCATGTAGCTTGATAAAGACTGTTGTCGAAACGTTGCTGCTGAATACTTGGTGGATTAAAACACATTGAATCTGCTTCTGGAGTGCCGTGACCTTCTTCATTTTTTGCTGGTACATTGGGGGTCTCTGAGGCCGAGACCTGATGCCACGAGCACCGCCGCAAAGTCGCTTGAGTGTATTCAAGTAAGTGGTGCTGTCCTACCTTACAATGTTGTTGCGCAACAGGCATAGAGTTGTTTCACTGATGCTCCATCCATACACTGCATTTCTGACAGGGTATATTGCCCCTTTTACTTTCCCTATTGGGTGAATCAGAAGGTGAGGAAGAATCAAAATAGTTTTCTGGTATATCCAATATGGCACACTCCCGATCAAGCTTCATATCCCCCAGGTTTATTATTCTTTTCTTTATACATCCCTCCCCTACTGACTAGTGTTGCTCGCGAATATTCTAATCGCAAATTTTTATTGCGAATATCGGCACTTCGAGAATTTGCGAAGATGTAGAATATAGTGCTATATATTCGCAATCGCGAATATTCTAGATTTTGTTTTTCATCAGTAATCTCCCTTCTTGCTTGTGGGCCAATGAGAAGGCTGCAATATCTTTGTCAGAGCTTATAAACATCCCTGGCAACCAATAGGAAAGTTGCCTACCCCTTACTATATAAGAACGTCCCCAGCAGCCATTATCTGCTGTTTTTTTGCAGTTCAGAGAGAGAGAGAGCAGTGACATTGCTGTGCTCTGTGCTTTCATCTGGATTCTATTCCTTATGTAATTACATTAGATAGTTAGTTAGTTAGTTAGCTTATATATATAATACAGATAGTTAGTGGGAGATAGTCAGTGTAGGTTAGATAGGGATATAGTGTAGCTGATAGGTTCCAGTGCAGGGTGTTAGGTAGTGTGATAGGAATTACTGTTTCTCTGCTGTCCATACATACACGCTACAGACATAGTGCTGTGATGTCACAACAATACTTGCACCAGTCAGTAATATCTACTCAGACCTGATAAAATGTAAAGTTGCATGTATTGCGCAAAAAATATGTGCATCATTAGTGCCGATTTGTGCAATCGCGAAAATAATGACGAGATCACGAATTCTAGAATTTGCGAATTTACAGCGAATATTATGCGAATAGTGGGCGCTCATCCAGTACAAGACGCTACCAGATATGCCGGTGCAGCAAGTAAAGAACAGTACTGCTAGTGAATAAAGAGTACTTAGCTCGCCATGTACATAGAATCCTGGGTCCGCTCCTCTCCTGTGTATGGCAGTGGGGAGCGAGTGCCCGTGCTGGCGTTCTTTTAAGACAGCGCGGGCTTAAATTGGGTCCACCCCTATGATCACATGATCGGTCCCGCGGGACGTGATGTACATGGTCACAGGTTCCCCGTGTAACAACGCAAAGTCACATGATCGGGATCGGCACCAACTGTGTATCAGTGCCGCCCATTAGCTTAGCCTAGCCCTCTGCGAACAGGAGGTAGGTCTAGCAATATGAGTATATGGATATTCGAACTGAAGACCTCCCAACCCACTGGCCTCAATGAGCAGCTTTCATTCAGTTGCTACATTGAGGAAACAAGGTCTTCCCGGTGATTTCGGGTATCGCCCTGCTCCCTCTGCGGTATTCCCGGAGAGGATATGTGGATGCCCATATCTATCATATGTGATTTAAATTGTATTTAAATCAATTAAAATTCCCCTTAAACCCTGTGCTGGAGGTAGATACCTCTATGTGCGTTTTGTATATGTGCGTTTTTGTATATGCAATGAGGTCTATATGCTTGTTGTGTCTGCACTAGGGTCTACATACTGTATGTGTCACTGTTTGACCATTTCGGGCTACAGGGTTTTACACGGCTTCATTTGCCCTATTATCATATCTCCTGTTGCCGGAATTTTATGGTTTTGTGGATATGTATCTGACCTCATTGGTTTTATTTTGAAACATTTGTATTCACATATGTATATAATTATATATGTATCTGAGTATGACTGGCTTCGAGCTGAAATATTATGTCCATTGACTTATTCTCTTAACTGATATGTTGCTTTTTGAACCTGCTATGTAAATACCCTGGTAGCGCCTCCTGTGATTCTATGGAAGTGACGCACCCTATTTGGCTATGATCGCCTTTTTGTATGGTTGTTTGTGCGAATTTGAGTGAGCCCATCTTTATTTTCGACATCTCCATCTCTCCATCCCTTCATATTGCTAGACCTACCTCCTGTTCGCAGAGGGCTGGGCTAAGCTAATGGGCGGTACTGATACACAGTTGGTGCCGATCCCGATCATGTGACTTCGCGTTGTTACGCGGGGAACCTGTGACCATGTACGTCACGACCCGCATGACCGATCATGTGATCATAGGGGCGGACCCAATTTAAGCCAGCGCTGTCTTAAAAGAACGCCAGCACGGGCACTCGCTCCCCACTGCCATACGCAAGAGAGGAGCGGACCCAGGATTCTATGTACATGGCGAGCTAAGTACTCTTTATTCACTAGCAGTACTGTTCTTTACTTGCTGCACCGGCATATCTGGTAGCGTCTTGTACTGGATGAGCGGCCACTATGTACATTTGTTGATTTCATGGTACTCATTGGTCCCCTGATGACCTGGCCTACTGCCAGTGAAACGCGTCGGGACAGTGTACATGTTATATGTTTGTCTGTTTGTCCCATGGTGTGATTGGTCTTTACATTCTGACGAAGCTGGGCAATCACCATATTGCCTAAAAGCGACACCAAGGGACAGACAGAGAGGATTTTGTTTATGCTAAGATCAAGGGATGGTTTAGGGGAAGAGACCCAGCATCTGTCTTCCTCTTTAATTGTATCCCTGTGTTTCTTTACTCACCCTCTGAGTAAGCTAGTGAGCATACCTTGTATCTGCTTTTACTCTCCACCACATCACACTGGTTGGTGGCCGACGACTATCTATTTGGGTAGTCTTTCTTGATTAATTATTGGGCCTATTATTTTAATATTTGATGAATTAAAGATATGTTTAAGGTTATCCCATTATTCAGTTATATTCTCCTACATATTTGGGTGCCATATCTACATTATTGTTGTGACCGGCAACCACTCCGGTCAAGTTATCTATTTGATGTGAAACTGCCACTCTCCACATGTCAGTACCTTACAATCCTTGACCTTGACCATGGAAAACCTAGAATCACAATTGAGGATCAAAATCAGTTAGGGACATTCTAGACTCTACTAGCACCTTATCTTTTCCTGAGACCCTTGTAGGAGAGTCCCCGGGATAATAATGGATGGATTATACGTGTGCTGTGCTGGACATTTTGACAGACAGAGTCAGTGCTGGTTAAGGAGACACTAAGCACAGCACAAACTGAAGGAAAGCCCTGGGACCTGTGGTGCTACTAGCCGAAGGGGCTCTGGCCTGAGGGAGACAAAGGCAGGTAGCTTAGAAGCCTGCAGGACCGGTGTGGTCTGTCCAGAAACAAGGTGACTCAAACCTGCTGTTTATTTGCTATGAAAGACTTGTTCTATGCACTATGTGGATATGCACCTGTGTGGTCTGCACATTGCCTGTTATGCCTTTGGTGTGAATAAAGTCACAGTGTATCACAAAGACTGTCTGTGATTGCCTCAATACTGCCGCCTCTACCGTAGCCTACCACGAGCACATCCCCACAATTGGTGGAGGATGCTTTCTGCATTCCTGCAGTGAGGCAGGCCTGAGGCAAAAGTTGTGTTGGACTGCATGTCATATATAAAGCCTGCAAGTTTTATGGTTCCTGACAAGATGGAGGAGGCCATTAAGCACCTGATTCAGAGTAATTTACAGCAGCAACAGGCTTAGCAGGCTCAGAGGGAAAGTAATGAGCTACAGCAAAAAAGACATGAGGAGGCTACAGTATGTGTGCACAGCAGCAGATGAACAATCTCCTAATGCAGCAGCTGGTAGCAATGCAAGAGTCGGTGCGAACATCCCTGCAAGGAATTTCAACCTCAACAACCCCTACTGTGTCTACCGCCAGGGACAAAGTCCGATCTGCCCTGAGGAAAATGGGTCCGGAAGATGACATAGAGGCATTCCTGACGGTGTTCAAAAGAACCGTGGAGCAAGAGAGGCTGCCATTGGAGCAGTGGGCTGAGGTGGGTGGCGCCTTTTCTGGTGTGGGACGCACAAAAGGCCTATTTTGACCTCAGCCGCGAGGAGGCCAAGGACTATGAGAGGCTAAAAGGTGAGGTGTTGGCCAGGTTTGGGATAAACACCTATGTGCGAGCGCAAAGGGTGTATCAGTGGGTGTTTGCGAGTCCCGACCCGCCCGGTCACAAGCCTATGACTTACTTCACCTACTAAAAAAATGGCTTCAGCCTGAAATGTTGAGCCCCTCTCAGATGGTTGAAAGGGTCGTGGTTGACAGGTTCTTGCATACCCTCCCGAGAGCCATACAGCGCTGGGTGGAACAAGGCGATCCAGGCAACCTGGAACAACTGGTTAGCCTGGTGGAGAGGTATATGGCCACTCAGGATTTGGTGCGGGACTCAGAGGTACTACCGAAGTCACGTCAGCCCCCGTTGCCGACCAGGGATCCTGAAAAAGGGATCCAACCTCATAAGGGGGGGAGCGGGTCTCCAGTCAGTGGGAGGAATACCCTGGGGAGGAGGGAGGCTGCGGGGATCAGATGTTTGTATTGTCAGGACTGGGGACATGTGGCTGCCAACTGCCCTAGGGTATCCGAACCCATGGACTGCGGGTTCGCTCGCCGGTCCTCCTTTTGTGCCCAACCGGTGTATATAGCTGACCCCCTGCTGGCCGCGGACACCCCTCTGGTGTGTGATGTCGTTGTTAATGGACACTCCGTGCAGGCCCTGCTGGACTCTGGAAGCCTGGTAACTCTGCTCCATGAGTCGCTGGTAACGGAAAAACACCCAGAAAGGCGAACCTTTACCATTGTCTGTATACATGGGCATTGCCGGGAGTATCCCACCACTAAGGTTACCCTGGTGGTGTGTGGGAAGGAGGTACCAAATGTAGGAGTGGGGAGACGGCTCCCTTATGTCGCAATATTGGGGAGAGACTTTCCCCTGTTCTGGACTTTGTGGAGGAACGGGTTGCCTACCTGTGGGGAAGAAAAATGTTTGGGTCCCGAGCCCGAGGACCCCGAGGCAGGGGCCCCAGCCCTAGGGGTCACCGTAGGGGAGGTGGAGTGTAACCCCGACCGGTTTCCCCTAGAAGGATTGGCGGGTGAGACAGTAGAAAGTTCGTTCATCCTGGATCTTGAGGTACCCTGAGAAACCTTCGGGACTGCACTGCTCCAGGATTCTACGTTATTGCGGGCTAGAGAAGGTGTGTCGGTGATCAATGGCGTTGCCCAGCGTCCCGGGGCCGATACCGTATTTCCTCACCTGGCCTATAACCAGGACCTGTTATACAGGGTAGACAAGGTGAGGCAGGAGGTGGTGGAACAACTGGTGGTGCCCCAGCCTTACCAGCAAATGGTCTTGGATTTAGCACATGCGCATGTGTTGGTTGGGCATTTGGGGGTTAAGAAAACGCTGGAGCGAGTTTTACAACGGTTCTATTGGCCTGGGATATATGAGAAAGTTCGGAGGTTCTGTCAGTCTTGTCCAGTGTGTCAGGTGACTAGCCCCCAACCTCAGTATCGCAGTCCACTGGTACCTATGCCCATTATAGAGGTGCCCTTCGAAAGGATCGCCATGGATCTGGTAGGCCCCATTATTAAATCAGCCCAAGGTCACCAACACATCCTGGTAGTGTTAGACTATGCCACGCGGTATCCAGATGCGGTCCCATTGCGCCATACATCGGCCAAGGTAATAGCTAAAGAGCTCATGAGTATGTTCGCCCGGGTGGGGATACCAAAGGAGATTCTGATGGACCAGGGGACACCCTTTATGTCCAAAATAACAAAGGAATTGTGTAAACTATTAAATATTAAACACCTGCACACGTCCGCCTACCATCCCCAAACCGATGGGTTAGTAGAATGGTTTAATAAGACCCTGAAGTCCATGCTAAAAAGAGTCGTGGCTAAGGACAGGAGAGATTGGAACTTACTGTTGCCCTATGTTTTGTTTGCGGTACGGGAAGTGCCCCAGGCGTCCACGGTGTTCTCGTCCTTCGCGTTGTTATATGGGCGACATCCCCGTGGGCTACTGGATATCGCTAAGGAGGAATGGGAGCAACAACCTACGCCTCATAAAAGTGTTATAGAGCACATAGGAAAAATGCAGGACTGAATAGGGATCGTGTTGCCGATCGTCCGTGAGCACATGGAAGCGGCACAACTGGCCCAGAGTCGGGTATATAACTGATCCGCCCGGGTAAAGAAATTTTTTTAACCCGTGTGACCAAGTTCTTGTACTCGTGCCCACGGTCAAGAGTAAATTCTTGGCCCGATGGCAAGGACCCTATTAAGTTAAGGAGAAAGTGGGCCCAGTTGATTACAGGATATACCAGCCAGGACGGCGGATGCCCGAACAGGTATATCATGTGAATCTACTAAAACCTTGGAGAGACAGAGAGAATTTGTTTGGAGACAGCCTGCCCTCTGATCGATGCTACGTCTAGGGGTCATAGAAGAGTCAAAGAGCGAGTGGGCTAGCCCGATTGTCCTTATTCCCAAACCGGATGGTTCATTACGGTTCTGTAATGATTTTAGGAAATTAAATAAGGTATAAAAATTTTACGCCTATTCCATGCCTCGGGTGGATGAGTTGATAGAGCGGCTGAGAAAAGCCAGGTATTTTTCGATCCTAGATCTCACGAAAGGCTACTGGCAGGTACCTCTGACGGAGGCGGCAAAGGAGAAGACGGCCTTTGTCACCCTGGATGGGCTTTTTCAGTATCGGGTGTTGTCTTTTGGGTTGCATGGCGCTCCGGCTACGTTCCAGCATCTGATGGGTGTTGTCCTCAAGCCCCATCACCAGTATACCTCTGCGTATCTGGATTATATAGTCGTGTTCAGCCCGGACTGGGAGCATCATTTGTCAAAACTTCAGGCAGTGATAGATTCTCTCAGGAAGGCAGGGTTGACCGCCAACCCAAAAAAATGCTCGGTGGGGCTAGAGGAAGTTTGCTATTTGGGGTATGTGATTGGACGCGGAGTCATTAGGCCCCAAGTAAATAAAATCGAAGCAATCCGGAATTGGCCTAGGCCTCGTACGTCCAAGCAAGTACGGCAATTTTTGGGCCTGATTGGGTATTATATGAGGTTCATTCCCCATTTTGCCACTTTGGCAGCCCCGTTAACCGGACTCTTGAACGGTAGAAAGTCGGTGATGGTTCGCTGGGGGGAGCAGGAGGAGGAGGCATTCTCCCGTTTGAAGTCGGCCCTATGTGGGTCCCCGGTTCTGCTGACGCCCGACTTCAAACGGGAGTTTGTAGTTCAAACAGATGCCTCGGGAGTAGGACTAGGGGCTGTGCTTTCCCAGGAGCTCAACGGGGAAGAGCACTCCGTGGTTTTCCTAAGCCGTAAGCTTACCCCAGCAGAAACCCGGTATAGCATCGTGGAGAGAAAGTGCCTCGCCATCAAGTGGGCACTTGAGTCTCTCAGATATTACCTCTTAGGGAGAAGGTTCCGTCTGGTAACCGACCACTCCCCTCTCCAGTGGATGAGTCGGGCTAAGGAGGGGAGCGCTCGGGTCACCAGGTGGTTCTTGTCCCTCCAGAACTTAAAGTTCACTGTTGAGCACAGGGCCGGCCGCTTACAGGGGAACGCAGAGGCGCTGTCCCGGGTACACTGCTGTGTATGTGTTCACCCCCTCAGGCTTGAGCAGTATGTTCAAGCCCTCAGGGGTGAACAAAGGGGGAAGATATGTAGGAGAGTCCCCGGGATAATAATGGATGGACGATACGTGCCGCCAGAGGTCCTGGCCTTGGTGGAGTAAGAACTAGATCATTGCGGTTACAGTGGCAAATGCTGCTGGCGTAGTGTGTCCTGGCCGGTTCTTACTGGGAACAGGTAAAGAGCAGGGTGGGTGCCTGTTCCCCAGGGCCAGCCCAGGTTTTTGGTGGAGCTGGGCCTTTGAAGAACCCAGCCTGCTGAAGATGGGGGGTGGGGTGTGTCTTGCTGTGCTGGACATTTTGACAGACAGAGTCAGTGCTGGTCAAGGAGAGACTGGGCACAGCACAAACTGAAGGATAGCCCTGGGACCTGTAATGCTACTAGCCGAAGGGGCTCTGGCCTGAGGGAGACAAAGGCAGGTAGCCTAGAAGCCTGCAGGACCGGTGTGGTCCAGAAACAAGGTGACTCAAACCTGCTGTTTTATTTGCTATAAAAGGACTTCTGTTCTATGCATTATGTGGATATGCACCTGTGTGGTCTGCACATTGCCTGTTATGCCTTTGGTGTGAATAAAGTCACAGTGTATCACAAAGACTGTCTGTGATTGCCTCAATACTGCCGCCGCTACCGTAGCCTACCACGAGCACATCCCCACACCCTACAGAATCTGATTAGCCAAATTTTTGAGTATTCTTCTCTACTACTTGTTAATAAGGATGCTTTCTGCACACCTAGACCCTGCATATTGGTCTGTGATAGACCCTGTGATATAAGTTGCGACCTATACATCACAAAGGTCTTTGATGAACTGGTAACTGCTGCTGGATGTTCTGAAGTGGTTTTATTCCAAGCAGGTTACTGTCTTTTCATTTCTTGGCTGCCCAATGGAATTTTACAGCTTTACTGTGCTCTAAAGAACATACTTGCCAAGCTGCAAGAGAAAGGAGTCCCACACTGACTGGGTTCCCCATTCTCTCTAGGCATCCACACCTGGATTATAACTCTGTGGAGGTTTTGGTCCCTTTGTTTGGTCTACACATATAGACATTGATTTCTCTTGACACCTGATTTTTACAAAATATGTTTTTTTTTTATCTTTATACTGTACATGGATGTGTAGTTCTGTAATATATGCTCAACATTTTTTGGACAGCCTTCCACTACTATCCAGTAGGGACAGGGACAAGAAACTTCCTCAAGTGTCACGACACACTATACCAAACGCCACCTTTGACTCACTCCTTGGTTATCCTCAGAACACCCCAGGTTAGATAAAGCCAGATACAGTATTCCATTCTATTGGACCCCACCTTTATGTGCTGGGACTCCTACCTATGCTGGGAATATTTCCACCTGCTGCGCAGCAACTACATTGGGTACCACTCTCCGGTATTCTGCAGCTGAGCCAATACACTACTTTAAACACAGTAGATTGCACACTAAATATAACTGGGTTCCACCAACAGGACAACACAGCAGCTATTAAACTTAATGTTTAATATGATTTAACAACAGTGCATACAAGTTACAAAAAGTAACAATAAAAGGAAAGGTAAAAGAAAAGGGATTACATAAAAACTAAAATGACATCATTAAAATATGTGGGTCAGGTATTCCTGCCAGTGGAGCTTGGCATTCACTTTTTGTCCTTTATCCAGGGAGCTGTGATTCAGCTTCTGATATTATAAATGGCCCCACTCTCACATACTTTCCCCACACATACCCAGGTGGGGTTTTTAAAACTTTCCCTGGGCAAACACACCGTATATTTTCTTTGCCCAATACAATACATTTTTGAAACACTGAGCATGAATATTGGAAACACAAACAGTCAATTACAAATGTCAAATGTTTGTTAGATGAAGGTATAAATAAATGGGTTTATCACACATTGATAAATAAACTTTCAATGGATAATGTGTGCCAAAGCCCAATAGAAAAAAAGCAAATTTTATTGAATATACATCACATATAAGAAGAGATTAAAAATGGTCCATACAGTACATGTAGGATGTTATGACAAGGTCCTTGTTGAAATATTGCGACCAGACAATTAATCAAAGAAGTATCAGGAATGTATGATCCTAGTTTAAACCGGTACATACAGTAATTAATAAAGTGCTATATGCAGTATATTAATCAAAGCATACAGTGTCAAATGAATATACCAACTTTAACCCATGTTTATTGCAACCTATTATCATGCGTCCACCCCGAAACGAGTTTCGACTAAGAGCCTTGTCTGAGGTTGACACTTTACCATTTTAGCCACATATTTATCAGCCATCCAACAATATTACAGGCATTAGGTAATTTAACATTTCCGACTAGGCTCCACACAGTGGCAGCTCACGTCCGTCGCCACTCTGCTTACCTGTTCCAGTCCCGTGGCTCCTGGCAGCATGCACCTGACTCTCACTTGCCTGTTCCCCCAGGTGGCTGGACTGTAGCTCTGTCCCTCTATGCAGGCAGCGGCTTGCTTGCCAGCTCAGCGTCATATTCTCAGCCCATAGGGCGCGCACTCACCATGGTTCTTAACCCCTTAGGGACGCATGATGTACCGGTACGGCATGTTTCCCGAGTCCTTAAGGACCCATGACGTACCGGTACGTCATGGGTTTAAAATGCAATTGCGGCGCCGTGGGGGTTAATCGGAACAGGATGCCCGCTGAAATCATTCAGCGGGCATCCTGTCACAACGCCGGGGGGGGGTCATGTGACCCCCCCGTATCGGCGATCGGTGAACCAGAAAAAGACTGTGATCGGTGGTGTGATTACACACCACCAATCACAGTACGAACATTTGGGAGAGGCGGTGCTGGCCGTGGTGCTGAATTCTGCTGTCCAGGGTGCTGATTGGTGCAGGGAGAGAGGCGCGAGATTCAAACTTCCAGCGCTCCTCTCTCCCCTCCTCTTCCTGTTCAGCACCTGCACCCTGCAGCAACGTCCTCACCAGGCTCCTGCGATCCCCCCCATCGGCACCCATCACCCTCCTGCAACCATCACCCTCCAGGTAGGTTAGGGTCAGTGAGGGAGAGGCACCGTTAGGCAGGGATAGAAGGGAAAAGTTAGTTAGGAAAAAAAAAAAAACTTTATCTAAACTTTTTTTATTTTCTAGCTTTAAGACCCTAGACCCCCCTGCCACTTGCCCCCCCCACCACCAGCCCCCCCTCCCACCAGATACGGCCGGTAATCGATCACTTCGGGGCCAAATTTGAGCAGGCCTACGTACCTGGAAGGGAGGTCGCGGTTGATGAGTCTCTCATTGCGTTCAAGGGGAGACCCAGTTTCCGCCAGTACATTCCCACTAAGCGGGCGAGGTATGGCGTGAAGCTGTACAAAATTTGTGAGAGTACCTCAGGGTACACTTACAAATTTCGTGTGTACGAGGGGCGAGATTCCCATATTCAACCCCCAGAATGTCCCCCCACTCTGGGTGTTAGCGGGAAACTCGTGTGGGACCTTATGTACCCACTGCTAGATATGGGTTACCACTTGTACGTGGACAACTTTTATACTAGCATTCCCTTGTTCAGGTCCCTTGTCGCCAGATCCACGTTCGCTTGTGGGACCGTGCGGAAAAATCAGCGCGGCCTCCCTGCCTACCCCCTCCAGGTACCTATCCCCAGGGGTGAGAC
The DNA here is from genome assembly GCF_905171765.1 of Bufo bufo. Lineage (NCBI taxonomy): Eukaryota > Metazoa > Chordata > Amphibia > Anura > Bufonidae > Bufo > Bufo bufo. Next base: position 412,875,859 of record NC_053393.1, on the reverse strand, counting down.
CCGTGCCCTTACTAGTGGAAACCTGTTGCTGGTCAGGTATAAGGACAAGAGGGATGTCCTTGTACTGTCCACAATCCACGGTAACAGCACCACCCCTGTCTCTGTGCGAGGTACCGCGGCAACGGTCCTCAAGCCCGATTGTATCGGTATATGGGAGGAGTTGATCTCTCTGATCAAGTCCTCAAGCCATAAAATGCCATGCGCAAAACCCGGGCATGGTACAAAAAAGTTGCAGTCTACTTGGTACAGGTTGCCTTGTACAACTCTTTTGTACTATCCCGAAGCGCTGGCAGCACAGGGACATTCCTCCAATTCTATGAGGCAGTCCTCAAGGACCTGATTTTTTCAGACCGGGAAAGAGCAGGCTGGAGTACCTCGGGAATTGGAGGCGCCCGGATCGTCCCTGGCCAACATTTTCCAGGTGTGGGCCCCCATACTGGAAAGAAGGGACAAACCCAAAAAAGATGCAAAGTGTGTCACAAGAGGGGGATACGGAAGGACACCACTACTCAATGTGACACTTGCCCCGATCATCCGGGCCCCTGCGTTATCGATTGCTTCAGGGAGTATCACACTTCCATGGAGTACTAAATTTTTATAATCACCAACAGTCCCCTAGAGAACAAAAAACTATGGCTCTCAGACTTTGGAGACAGGGAACCATTTTTCCCCCAAAAAATATTAGTTTTAGTGCAGGCATCCTCAAACTGCGGCCCTCCAGATGTTATAAAACTATAACTCCCAGCATGCCCAGACAACCTACAGCCATCAGCAGGGCATGGTGGGAATTGTAGTTTTACAACATCTGGAGGGCTGCAGTTTGAGGATGCCTGCTTAGTGTCTCCAAAGTCTGAGAGCCATACATATTGGGCATCACCGCATCCGTAAAAATCTTCTCTATAAAAATAACATCACAAAAAGTGTAATAGCGAGCGATAAAAATGTCATATGCACCCCCAATTAGTGCCAATAAAACCGCCATCTCATCCCGCAAAAAATGAGCCCCTACATTAGATAGTCACCCAACAAAAAAAACAAATGTAGCTCCCAGGCTATGGAGATACAAAAATAATTTTTTTTGGTTCCTAAAATGATAATATAGTGTAAAATCGAAATACATTTTAAAATGCAGACATATTAGGTATCGCCGCGTCTGTAAGAATCTTCCCTATAAAAATAAAATTTGGCCAAACCCCTCGGATGAACAGCGTTAAAAATATAAAATAAAAACGGTGCCAAAACACCCATTTTTGGGCAAAATTTCCATTTGAATAATTTTTTTCCGGTAATAAAGCAAGGGTTAACAGCCAAACAAAACTAAATATTTATTGCCATGATTCTGTAGTTTGCAGAAACACCCCATATGTGGTCGTAAATGGCTATATAGCCACAAGGCAGGGCATAGAACGAAGGGAACGCCATATGGTTTCTGGATGGCAGATTTTGATGGACTGGTTTATTTACACCATGTCCCATTAGAAGCCCCCCTGATGTAGCCTAGACTAGAAACTCCAAAAAAGTGACCCCATCTAAGAAACTACACCCCTCAAGGTATTCAAAAGTTACTTTATAAACTTTGTTAACCCTTTAGGTGTTCCACAAAACGGAATAGCGAATGTAGAAACAATTTTAGAATTAAAATTTTTTGTTACCTTGCCTCAAATATAGAGCAACCAAAAATCATATTTACCCTATAATAGTCCCAAAACAACAACCACCTTATCCCGTAGTTTCCTAGATGGGGTCACTTTTATGGAGTTTCTACTCTAGGGGTGCATCAGGGGGCTTGAAAGGGTACATGGTGTAAATAAACCAGTCCAGCAAAATCTGCCTTCCAAAAACCATATGGCGTTCCCCTTCATCTATGTCCTCCCGTTTGGCCAAACAGTAGTTTACGACCACATATGGGGTATTTCTGCAAACTAGAGAATCAGGGAAACCCATATTCAGTTTTGTTTGGCTGTTAACCCATTTTTTCCAGTAATAAAGTAAGGGTTAAAATGGAAATTTTTCCAAAAACTTGAAATTCCAAAATTGTTTCTCCATCTGCCATTAACTCTTGTGAAACACACAAAGGGTTAACAAAGTTTGTAAACCCAGTTTTGAATACCTTGAGGGGTGTACTTTCTTAGATGGAGTCACTTTTTTGGAATTTCTATTCTAGGGGTGCAACGGGGGGCTTGAAATGGGACATGGTATAAACAAAACCAGTCCTGCAAAATCTGCCTTCCAAAACCCATATGGCGTAACCCTCCTATGTCCTCCCGTTTGGCCAAACGGTAGTTTAGGACCACATATGGGGTGTTTTTGCAAACTAAAGAATCAGGGCAACCCATATTCAGTTTTGTTTGGCAGTTAACCCTTACTTTATTACTGGAAAAAATGGGTTAAAATAGAAAATTTTCCAAAAAATAGAAATTTCTAAATTGTTTCTCCATCTGCCATTAACTCTTGTGGAACACCTAAAGGGTTAACAAAGTTTGTAAACCCAGTTTTGAATACCTTGAGGGGTGTACTTTCTTAGATGGAGTAACTTTTTTGGAATTTCTATTCTAGGGGTGCAACGGGGGGCTTGAAATGGGACATGGTATAAACAAAACCAGTCCTGCAAAATCTGCCTTCCAAAACCCATATGGCGTAACCCTCCTATGTCCTCCCGTTTGGCCAAACGGTAGTTTAAGACCACATATGGGGTGTTTTTGCAAACTAAAGAATCAGGGCAACCCATATTCAGTTTTGTTTGGCAGTTAACCCTTGCTTGTTTCCTGGAAAAAATTGATTATATTGGAAAATTTTCCAAAAAATCAAAATTCTTACATTTTATGTCCATTTGCCATGAAGTCTTGTGGAAGACCTAAAGGGTTAACAAAGTTTGTAAAATCTGTTTTGAATACCTTGAGGGGTGTAGTTTCTAGAATGGGGTCATTTTTGGATGGTTTCTATTACGTAAGCCTCACAAAGTGACTTCAGACCTGAAATGGTCCATAAAAAGTGGGATTTGGAAAATTTCGGAAAAATTTTGAAATTTGCTTTTAAACTTCTAAGCTATGTAACATCCCCAAAAATAAAATATCATTCCCAAAATGATACAAACACGAAGTAGACATATGGGGAATGTAAAGTCATCACAATTTTTTGGGGTATTACTATGTATTACAGAAGTAGAGAAACTGAAACTTAGAAATTTGCAAATTTTTAAAAATATTTGGTAAATTTGGTATTTTTTTATGCAAAAAAATTTACTTTTTTGACCCAATTTTAGCAGTGTCATGAAGTACAATATGTGACGAAAAAACTATCTCAGAACTGCCTGGGTAAGTAAAAGCGTTTTTAAAGTTATCAGCACTTAAAGTGACACTGGTCAGATTTGCAAACAATGGCCAAGTCCTTAAGGTAAAATAGGGCCGAGTCCTTAAGGGGTTAAAGGACCAGCACACGTGCACACTAGTTCTCGCCAACCAATGGCTGGTCACCTGTGGGTACTTAAAGGGAACCTGTCACCATGTTCTGACATATAAAACCGAATGGACCATAATGCTTGGCTACCGTGATAGTTCCCAGCGATCAATCCATAATCTTCTCAGGACTAACCTGTCCTATTTTATCACCTTATAAACCTTTCCTGCCTTTTATGCTAATTAACATAAAAGAGTCATATCTTACTTGTTTGACATGAGAAGAGTCATATTTTCATGGAGTCAAGCACCTCAGTTCCGCCTAAGAAACGCCCCTATAGTTAAGATCTCGCGCATCGCAATATTCATTTCGGGCAGAGCTCCGTTGCGTAAGTATTGTGAAGCGCATTTTTGAAAACATTCCAGCACGTAGTGGCGTGAGGGGGAGGGGACATGCACTAAACTATCTGATTGGTCTAACCAGGGCTTTTTTTCTCAGAGAAAAGGTGGTGGAACTCACCCCCCCCTCCCCTGGCCACGCCCCTACCCACCCCTAGAACCGCCCCCTAAAACCGCCCCTTTAGAGAACAGGGATGCAAGTAAAATTGACAGTGACGGACGTGACAGCCAAGCTGCCAGTGCCCGCGGCAGTGGCGACTCTAGGAACAATATATAGGGGGGGCACAAAGATACCACAGTCAAAAATGGGGGGGCAAAAACAAAATAAGTATATATAAATAAGATTACAAAATACGAGAGAATTGCGGTATGCAGGGATACATTTATAATAAAACAATTTACTTACAGAAGAAGCTATTCAGTCGTCTGCTGTGCCGTCCTCTGCTTGCTTCCGCGGATTCTTTCCCCTTCTTTCTGTCTCTCGTCAGTGCGCAGGCGTACTGTTATGGTGGATCTGTGGAAGACACACTGTTATGGGGGCATCTGTGGATGACACATTATGCCTCTCATTAGCCCCCATTTCAGCCCCCATGCCTCTCATTAGCCCCCATATCAGCCCTTATGCCTCATTAGCCCCCATTATAAGCAATTATGCCTCATTAGCCCACATTATGCCTCTTATTAGCCCCCATTATAAGCCATTATGCCTCATTAGCCCACATTATGCCTCTTATTAGCCCCCATATGCCTAATTAGCCCCCATTATTTCTCTAATTAGCCCCCATTATGCCTCATTAGCCCCCATTATGCCTCATTAGCCCCCATATGCCTCATTAGCCCCCATATGCCTCATTAGCCCCCATATGCCTCTAATAGTCTAATTAGCCCCCACTGTGTCTCTAATTAGCCCCCATGATGCCTCTCATTAGCCCTATTATGCATCATTAGCCCCCATATGCCTCATTAGCCCCCATATGCCTCCAATTATCCCTATATGCCTCCAATTAGCCCCTATATGCCTCCAATTAGCCCCCATAGCCTCCAATTAGCCCCCATATGCCTCCAATTAGCCCCCATATACCTCCAATTAACCCCCATAGCCCCCATATGCCTCCAATTAGCCCCCATATGCCTCCAATTAGCCCCCATATGCCTCCAATTAGCCCCCATTATGCCCCCAGCAGCCAAATTTTTTATAAAATAAAAAACACTTACCGGTACCTCTCCTGCTCCTGGACGGACGTCGCCTGCAATTTTCTTTCTCCTCAGTTGACTGTGCTCTGAACTGGCGCGCACAGCGTGAGGTCACAGAGCGCAGCCCTGCACAGCCGACAGCCGAGGACCAGGAAGTGGTAAGTACAGAGCGTTCACCACTTCCTGGTCCTTTGGTACACTAATGAGCGCTTCCATAATGAAAGCGCTCATTAGTATTCACCTGGGAGAATCAGCGGGGGGGCACCCGGGGGGCAAAGAACAACATAGGGGGGCCCCTCCTCGCCCCCCTCTAGCGACGCCACTAGCAGCGGGCCGGCTGGGCCCAGTAACTAAAGGGGGGCGGGGCGAGTCGGCAAAAATAGGTGGCGGAACGCCGTTCCGGTGTGTTCCGCCAGAAAAAAAGCCCTGGGTCTAACAAATAAAGGGCAAATGCGCAAGTGAGCGATTTCGGACGAGATTACAAGCGGTGAGGGCAGAAATCGGCTGTCAATCAAAGTTTAGGGGGCGGGAAATAGGCTATGATGGTTTGAGGGGAAGGAATAATTTATGCAAATGAGCCTAACGGCGGTAAAGGTTTATAGGGCAATAAAATAGGAAAAGTTAGTCCTGAGAAGATTATGGATCAATCTCTAGGAACTATTAGGGTAACCAAGCATTAAGGTACATTCGGTTTTATATGTCAAAACATGGTGACAGGTTCCCTTTAAAGGGGTTTTACAATATTTTTATACTGATGACTTATCCGCAAGATAGGTCATAAGTATCTGACCAGTGGGGGTCCGACACCCAGGATCAGCTGATCAGCTGTTTGAGAAGGAACCGGAACTCCTGTGACCACCATGGCCTTCTTCATGCTTGTCAGGGGCGGGAAAAGAAAAGAAGAGTGTTAGTCACTGGACCTTCAAGTAGAGGGTCCCGGAATAACTTAGCAGGGCGCCAAAGGGAAGGCAAGAAAATAATAAAAAAAAGCAATATATAAAGTATTAAAAAGGAAAAAATTCTATTATACAAATATATTTCTTTGTGAAACATAGGTGGGCAGGCTGCCAATGGTCTCAACCTAGTGTTGTGGAAATTTTATTAGGATGTGTAATTAATATATTGTGTATTGTCATCATGTCTCTCAGTGTCAGTGTAAACCATTAGAGTGGATATCTTCCCGTGTATGTCCTGTCACAGCTGCTGGGCGCAGAGGTCTCCGTCGGCGAATGGTCCATGTGCTAAGCACTGGGCTGTGGGCCGGGGGAGACTGATGTGTTCAGCAGAGCAGTGTTTTGTTGGCTGATGTATGGACGCCGGCTAGGGCCCCCGCGCAAGACGCAGATTTATTGGTTTGGCGTGGATGCAATTGTTAAGAGAACAATATATGAAAGGAACGTGCATTTGTTGTCTCTAGTGCGCCTGATCAGCCGCTGGAGATAATGACGTTGTCCTGTAAATAAACATGCATGACGATCATAGTAATTTTAGCTGGCATTGATCACTGAGCAAGGCTGGATAAAGTTAGCTCCAGTGGTAATGGTAGATTATTGCATACATGTGTTTGTTGGCTAGGGTATTCTAAATGATGGTGTCTTGTCTTCCTATGTCATCACTTCCTGTATGTCATCATTTCCTGCATCCTTGTTATGGGCCAGCCCCTTTTACACCTTTTGTGAGTAAATAAAAGAAACAGACTGGGCAGGGGGAAGGGCAGTTGCTCAGCAGAACTTAACATGAAAACACCTTTGACTGACTGGATGCGAGCGGATTACAACTATTAATATTTCTACAACAGTTTGGCGAGCACAGGTAGGGAGATAATTTCCCCCCCCGTTATCAGCAGAACCTAAAAGAGACAGCTTAATTTTCAAAAAGCAAAAAAGGCCGGCATAAGGTAATATCCTTTTCCTTACTCTCATTTTTGAGAAAGTTTTGCTCTTTGTGAACTGAAATCTGTGTACTCCAATCTGCTGATATCAGAAAAAAATCTACTTAAAGAACCTTTTGGTGTATGTGGTTGTTATCTGCTGCGTCAAGGGATGTAAGGATAAGGTAAGCGCTTTTCCGTGGTTTTGATTGTACGGAGGTTGTATGATGAGATAGTGTGCTGAGCAGTACAGGGTATAATTTGGATAACACCTGTGTCTGCCTCTGACTGCGGTTGAGGGAATAGGGATTTACCTTTCCTTACACAAACTTTGATGCGAGCGGATTGCAACTATTAATATTTCTACAACACTAGCCTTAGAGAACTCAGGGTAGGTGATAGAGAATGAGGCTAGTGGTGCGTGACACACGCTAAAAAAGACCAAAAGAGGAGGCGCCAAATTCCCTAGGAGATAATCAGATAAAAGCTATGAGGTAGATCATGGAGACCCGTATAATGTAATCTATATAGACTTGTTTCCTTGTATCTCAAAGGATAGAGATATAGAGTAGCAATACTTACACATAAAGAAAATGACGTGTTACAAAAAATAGAATCATATAAAATCATATAAAATCAAAGCCAAATATTAATATAAAACCAAAGCCAAATTGTTAGTGACTCACTTCACCCAGGAGGGTAATGTGGGATAAAGCTCAAGACACCCACACCACACCTCCTGCGCCTGGGTCGCCTGTAGAGATGTCAGAAAAAGACAGCAAACACTCAACAGTGTATCTTGAGCTTTTTCTTTTATTCCAATGCCAGGGTGGGGGAGAGGAGGAAGCTCAAAGCGTTTCGGGGCCTAATAGTGGGTCCCCTTCATCAGAGCAGATATGAGTACAATAAACAAAAAGGTGGTATTTAAATAGACATGAAAAAAAACCGCCAAAAAGCATTGATTATTTCATATACGATTATGTTCCGTTATTTTGAACATTCATTTTAATTAATTTTAGCATTATATATTTTAAGCCTTATCAGCCTGCAGTCCTTGACCCAGATGTTTAGTTTAGTTTATTTTATCTTTTAACATAAGAACTATTTATATGAATATGTAGTCTATTGTCTACATGATTATTTGCCTGAATGTGTGGGTTCTAATGGCTGTCTATCCTTATCTTTGTGAATTTGTATATGTACGCATGTATCTTTTTGCCCATTTTTTAATTTTTATTTTTATTGGATACATGAATAGGTAGCCTTTCCAAAAGAAACGACACACTGCTAATGGAGTCTACGATTATAATTATAATTCTTTCCTTCTAGTATATGTACTCTGGGCCCCTGCGTTTCACCGGTGCGTGCCAAGTGACGACTGGTGACGCAGGCACCCGACCATATGATTCGGTACCCGATCATGTGACCTAACCATCGAACACTGTACATTCCTTTCGTTCCCCTGAAACCGGAAGTCCGTAGCTTTCCTCCCTTTATTTTTGGTGAGGTCACGTGTACCCACGGCCTGGTCTAAGTCACTGTTGACCATACTGATCTGCCACCTAACCCCTCCTCCTAGTGCCCCACATAATCGAATATTATGACAAGACATATATGGTTTATTATTCTTCTGGTGTGTGCTGTGTGTGGCTACCGTTTCGGATATGCGTTCCACGGTGGAACGCACCGGAAGTTCCGGGGTGCGCTCCTCTTGAGGATAGGTCATCAGTAGCAAAATCTTGGAAAACCTCTTTAATGCACCCTCTCTAATGGGAGAATGCCTGAGCAATAGGTTGCCTAGCTTGTTAGTTCCCTTCAAATGTGTGTTGTATTCATTTGTCTGTCCATGTACTGACTTCTGTGTGTTTCCTGGATATTGACCCTTTACTGCCTGACCTAACCTGTGCCTGACCTTCGTACTGACCCTCTACAGCCTACCCTGACAACGGACTGTTTATCAGATTGCTTATACTTTGCCTGTCCTGACCTTGGCCGGTCCCTGACTACAGTTTTGCCTTATCAGGTGTCTGACACTATCTCTGTCAAACATTTGGAAATTACTCCAGGAGGTAGTGGCCTGGTGGTTCCCCTTCAATGAAGTCCAGATCTCTGTAATGGGGTTAAAGGTTGAAAAACCCGGGGTTTGCCAAGATAACACCCTTAAGAAAAGCCAAAAACCAAATCTGTTGGTTGACACAGTGGTTCCACACCCACTGCTGTATCCATATAGAGTTCATATGCTAACAATGCCTAAAATGGTTATGGTGTATTTCCTTATATTTTGGCTATCTTGTCTAATATTTTCTACCTGTAGAATGTTGATGGTTTGAGTTTGACCTATATATTAGCTTTTTTCATATATAATGCTTTTTATCTTATTCTTCTGTTTCCTGTATATGATGAAGTATGCCAGTTAGGCCACCTGCACAGATTGAGAAATACGAACAGTTTCTCCACTCGGAATGACCCGTTAATTTCTATGGGCCCATGCACACATCTGTATTTTTGCAGATCTGTGGGACTATTCTGCAAATTATAGTACATGTCCTATTGTTGTCCGTATGCCAATAGAAACAACCTTTTTTATTGTTGGGAGTGAGCAGGAGGCCAAATCCCTTCTTAATTTTTTTGAACAATCAGAATTTTTCTATGGAGTGCTGTATATGCAATTGCCTAACCAATATGTTAAATGAAGATGAACCTGTGCTTTAAAGTGAACCCTACAGCTATGGTAACTGTATGTACTTACTAATAGGTAAAACATCTAAATTCATTACTGTAGACAGTTTTCCATCTTTCTTGCAATAATTGCTGCATGACGCTCATGTAATGACAAAGAGGAGACAGAATATGGGTCTAGTCTGCTTGACTTCCATATGCACTATGCTAGCATCTGCTGCAAAGCCCTATTATAATCAGCAGGAACTACACAGTAAGATCCCATATGGTATATGAGAGCTTAGGAAACAGAGCTTGCACTCTATCTCCTCATCCACATTATATGAGCAGCATGCAACATAGATTCTGAGGCATTATATTTATTCAAGTACAAATACACATTACATTTCAAGTTGACCAAATACATGTTGTCTTTGTACATCACACGTTATACAATTTTCTAATGTGCTTTCTGTATCAATTCTCCACTATTTTCAAGAGCGTTGCTTTCTGTCATTTAGTAGGAACCTACAGTGTTTACTTCAAGTGGATTAAGTGGATTTGTCCTAGCCATATGATGCTCACTCAGGTGCAGGACCGATTACACTTACAATATGTATATCAGTGCTGTTAGAAGTAACATATGTGTCCATCACATGACAGTGAACAGAATTTGCCAGTAATCTGGGGAAAAATAAACTATGAGGTATTAATACAGAAATATTGGAAAATTGTATTAATTGTAAAAAACATAACATTTTGTTTGCTGAAAGCGGACTACCCCTTTAAGAGTAATTTCTGTGTTGATGTGATTAATGTCCTGAAGCTAAGTGCTTCCCCTTCCCCTTCCCTTTATGCTACTATATAAAGTTTTGAAAAATTTGATTCAGTCAATTCGCCAAACTTTAACAAGAAATTCAATTTGTTGCGAATTAATTTATCACAAATCGCAAAAAATCAGGTATACCTGTATTTCAAGGTGGCTGAGGGAATGTTTGGAGTGGGCTGCTGCATTGAGCTCTCTCCATAAGCGGCGGGTGTTGGCTGTATCATACAGCAGATACCCGGCCGCAATGATAGGGAATGGCTATTAGGGTGAATAGTACAAGGACTTATCAATAAACTGCAGTCATTGAGCATGGACTCCCATATTGTTGAGTGGATTAGGCAGTGGCTGAGTGACAGACAACAGAGGGTTGTAGTCAATGGAGAACATTCAAAACAAGGTCATGTTACCAGTGGGGTTCCACAGGGATCTGTACTGGGACCGATTTTGTTTAATATCTTCATAAGTGATATTGCAAAAGGCCTCGCTGGTAAGGTTTGTCTTTTTGCTGATGACACAAAGATATGTAACAGGGTTGATGTTCCTGGAGGGAAACGCCAAATGGAAAAGGATTTAGGAAAACTAGAAGAATGGTCAGAACTCTGGAAACTGAAATTTAATGTGGATAAGTGCAAGATAATGCACCTGGGGCGTAAAAACCCAAGGGCAGAATATAGAATATTTGACACAGTCCTGAACTCAGTATCTGAGGACAGGGATTTAGGAGTAATTATTTCAGAAGACTTAAAGGTGGGAAGACAATGTAATAGAGCAGCACGAAATGCCAGCAGAATGCTTGGATGTATAGGGAGAGGTATAAGCAGTAGAAAGAGTGAAGTGCTTATGCCGCTGTACAGAACACTGGTGAGACCTCACTTGGAGTATTGTGCGCAGTACTGGAGGCCATATCTCCAGAAGGATATAGATACTCTAGAGAGAGTTCAGAGAAGAGCTACTAAACTAGTACATGGATTGCAGGATAAAACTTACCAGGAAAGGTTAAAGGACCTTAATATGTATAGCTTGGAAGAAAGAAGAGACAGAGGGGATATGATAGAAACTTTTAAATACATAAAGGGAATCAACTCGGTAAAGGAAGAGAGCATATTTAAAAGAAGAAAAACTACCACAAGAGGACACAGTTTTAAATTAGAGGGGCAAAGGTTTAAAAGTAATATAAGGAAGTATTACTTTACTGAGAGAGTAGTGGATGCATGGAATAGCCTTCCTGCAGAAGTGGTAGCTGCAAATACAGTGAAGGGGTTTAAGCATGCATGGGATAGGCATAAGGCCATCCTTCATATAAGATAGGGCCGGGGGCTATCCATAGTATTCAGTATATTGGGCAGACTAGATGGGCCGAATGGTTCTTATCTGCCGACACATTCTATGTTTCTATGTTTCTATGTTTCTATGTTTCAAAAGATCACAGGTTCTATCCCCCTAAAGGGGTTAAAATTTGTCACTGTAAAAGTAAATAAAAAAGTTTAAATCACCCCATTTCCCAATTTTACATATAAATGTATACCGTATTTTTTGCCCAATAAGATGCATTTTTTCCCCCCAAAAGTGCGTCTTATGGGGCAAATGCTGCCATTTTTACTCTGCTAACACTGATACATCGCCAGCCGCGATGCTGCACAGTGTGGCCTGCGATGTATCAGCGGAGAGGGAGGAGGGGCTAGAGGCTGGCAACTTGTGGCGGAGCCCAGTGCAGTCACTGTACTCTATTACACCGGGCTCCGCTCACACCAGTATTCATATGTAAAGCGTGACCAATCCATATGTAAAGTGTAGGCAAGGTAGCGCAATCCACTACTCACTATGAAACTCCCGTACTAGCAGGCACTGCAGGCTGGCCGGTCACTCACCTCGTCACGACGCAAGCTCCGCCTGCTTCATTAATAAAGTGGGAGGAGCATGCGCGTGAGGAAGTGATTGACCGGCCAGCCTGCTGTGCCTGCTAATACGGGAGTTTCATAGTGAGTACTGGATTGCGCTACCTTGCCTACACTTTACATAGGCAATGTAAATGCCTCTGTTCTGTCAAATGGAAAACTACTGAAAGAGCAGAAATTATTTTTTAATACTGTAGACATGAATCCTTTTAAAAAAGAATGATTTCAATATTTCAAGTGTAAAATCGAAAACTATACAAATATGTACTATGAACCGGATGGTATTTCACTTTAAACATGTATTACGATTAATACCAGATGAGCCGAACATGGTGAAAGGATCAAACATGGCCACCGGATTATTGTCATAAGGGATAGGATCCTGAAAACTGGTAGCTTCCATATAATATGTTAGCCAAACAGGGGCTGTTGCTGGTATAGGGTTTGGCTTGTTAGGTATGTGGCACAATATGACAATTATTGCTGCTGTGGCATGCAATCTCCTGAAAATGCCCCTTCGTATGAGAATTACATAAGGGGGCCACATGGGGCCAACAGTTGTATATACATGTTTGGGTGTATTCACACCACTGTAATTCTGGGTCTACATCTGTTCCACAATTTTGCAAAAAGGGGTGCAGACCCATTCATTTCAATGGGGCCGCAAAAGATGCAGACAGCACATCTGTTGTTCCGTCCAACGGCCCCGCAAATAATATAGAGCATGTCTTATTGTTGTTCGATTGCGGACAAAAATAGGCATTTTCTATATAGCGCCGGCCATGTGCAGTCCGCAAAATGCAGAACGCACAAGGCCAGTATCCATGTTTTGTGGATCTGCAATGCTGCCATTTTTACTCTGCTAACACTGATACATCACCAGCCGCGATGCTGCACAGCGTGGCCTGCGATGTATCAGCGGAGAGGGAGGAGGGGCTGGAGGTCGGCAACTCACGTCGGGGCCCAGTGCAGTCACTGTACTCTATTACACAGGGCCCCGCTCACACCAGTACTTATATGTAAAGCGTGGCCAATTCATATGTAAAGTGTAGGCAAGGTAGCGCAATCCACTACTCACTATGAAACTCCAGTACTATCAGGCACTGCAAGCTGGCTGGTCACTCACCTCGCCACGGCGCAGGCTCCGCCTGCTTCATTAATAAAGTGGGAGGAGCATGCACGTGAGGAAGTGAGCGACCGGCCAGCCTGCAGTGTCTGCTAGTACGGGAGTATCATAGTGAGTACTGGATTGCGCTACCTTGTCTACACTTTACATATGGATTGGCCACACTTTTCATATGAATACTGGTGTGAGCGGGGCCCGGTGTAATAGAGTACAGTGACTGCATCGGGCCCCGCCGCGATTTCAACACAAGTTGCCGGCCTCCACCCCCTGTATTGGGGTCACGATTTACGCAGGGACACTGTTATGGGGGGGATCTGTGGATGACACTATAGCATAAGATGCTTTATGTGTCATCCACAGATCCCCCCCATAACAGTGTCATCCACAGTTCCCCCCCATACTAGTGTAATCCACAGATCCACCCCATAACAGTGTCATCCCTAGTTCTGTTGTCCATTTGGCTAGATATGAAGGTGGGGAGGTAGGGTTATTTATTATGTTGTATATAGAGGAAGTGGCTTTTTTGATCGGGGTGTTTGTTTTAATGCATTTTTGTATCACCGTTAATGGACTAGAGGCGGCTTGGTATGCCTCCGACTTCATCATACAGTCTTTAAATTGCGTGTATTCAATAATGGAAAGATTTAATTCTGAAAAGTAACAGCACATCTGTGTATGAAATAAATGTATCTTCGTGCGTTAAATTCTTTATTGGTGCGGAACAGTTCCGTCACCTTCATTATCTTATTTTTAAGGTCTTTATATCTGGGGGGGGGGGGGGGGGATTATTGCTCCCACCACACCACTGTAATTCTGGGTCTACATCTGTTCCACAATTTTGCAAAATGGGTGCAGACCCATTCATTTCAATGGGGCCGCAAAAGATGCAGACAGCACATCCGTTGTTCCTTTCGACGGCCCCGCAAATAATATAGAGCATGTCTTATTCTTGTCCGATTGCGGACAAACATAGGCATTTTCTATATAGTGCCGGCCATGTGTGGTCCGCAAAATGCGGAACGCACAAGGCTGGTATCCATGTTTTGTGGACCTGCAATTTGCAGACTGCAAAACACTTACGGTCCTGTGGAGGCAAAAAAATATAATAATTAAAGTTATATTTACCTTTTACCCTTGCAAAGTACATATTAAGAGTACTTCGTGGTGCGAAGATGACTAGCAGTTGGATCCAACAAACTGTTAAAAGAAGAGAGAAAAACCCTTCTTCTGCCATCTTCTTTTCCACTTTTTTCCACATCATCTAATACCGATGATATGTCATCAGAAATAACCAGCTCCTCCTTTCCCTGCATCTTGCTGACTTTTCTGCATCTTGATTTGGAAGCAGTAAAGCCAGCAAAAGATGAGGATGGTCATCATTGAGACCTGGCCGCCCCTAAAGGGTGCATAAAAACAATTATTCTACTACTACATACTACTTCCATAGTCAACTACATGGAAAGAGAGGGACTGTAGTACCAGTAACTTGGCCAGGTGCACGTTCAGCTTCTGCTCCATTTGATGAGTGCACTGTTGTCTTTTTTCAATCACCTAGGTGATCGATTGCTGTTGAGAGTAACGAGGAGAAGGAGGAGCATCAGCAATAGACGACATTGAAGTCAATATGAAAGAACGACAGCTTCCTTCTGCTGATGTTGACAAGCCCTGACTGCCAGTGGGAGATGCAGCGGTTCCTTTGGTGTACCCAGACAACTGTCTGTTGGTCATAGTGTACAGTAACTGTACCAGTAATGTAATGGATTAACTATGAATGTTGCAGCAGTTCTACTCTATATATAAAATAAGAGATTAAATGCAAATGTGTCAGCAGTTCAACAAGATGCAGACGGCGATATATTAGACCGGCCTTTAATACTGCGGCACAGTAATTTTATATATAAAATAAGAGATTAACTGTGAATTTGTCAGCAGTTCAACAAGATGCAGACAGCGATATATTAGACTGCCCTTCAATACTTTGGCACAGTAATTCTATATATAAAATGAGAGGTTAACTGCAAATGTGTCAGTAGTTCAACAATACGCAGACGGCTATATATTAGACTACCCTTTAATAACGTGGCACAGTAATTCTATATATAAACAGATTAACTGAGATTGTGGCAGCAAGTGAACAAGATGCACTTGGCAATTACACTTAACCTGTACTTCCCCTTCAGTCTCCCTATGCTCTCCCTATGCTCACCATATGCTTTCCCTATAGTGCCTAAAAACTCTCTCTACAATCTTCCTACACTGTTCCTGCGCTGTCCCTATCCAATATTCTACAATTAAAACTTTCTGTCCCTAGCACATAAGCGCGTGTCACATCTCTCCCTAAGCTCAGCTCACGGTGAAATGGCGGAGTCTGCGTGGGATGAGGCTTTTTATAGGGATGTGACATCACAGGGGATGGTCTGCTGATTGGCTAGCTGCAAGGCATTATGGGTCATATTGCGATCCTGGGCTTCTAACTTTCACTTTGTAACATGTGCAGCAGCCATTTTAGAAAAAAAATCTGATTCATTATCACGAAATGCGAGTGTCACGGTAGGGAGTGGGGGAAACCCCCCACCGTAGATTGTGGGGATTTTAGGGTAGCAGATAAGCCTGGAAACAAGGAAAAGGGAGCTGGTAAACAACTAAGCATCCCTAAATCCTATCCCTGACCTCCTGACTGTATGAGCCGCGCTCAATGGTAGGTGGGCTCATACTCTCAAACCCGGGCCCTACTGACCCTAACGGTCCCTGCAATATCACGTCAGAAGGTGGAGACAACTGATCCCTCCAAGACACGGAGGAACCGGAGTCTCCAACAGGTCTAGAAACAAAGGGGAAGAAAGCAGCCAGAAGTGGACGACGCGACAGGTAAGTGTCCAGAGGCAGAAAACACCACTGCCAACAGGACCAACATGGACACCTACCTGACACAGCTGCAACAGGAACTCGAGCCGTCCACACCGCTACCACTGGATCTTGGAAATGCGCATAGTCCCAAACACACACATCAGGCAGGACCCAGCACAAACGCCAAAGACAGAATCCAGTAAAAACAACCTGGACCACCATGAGGCATGAACCATGGCGGCACCAGGCCGATGACCTTGTAGTTCCCCCTCCAGGGAACTCCAGGGAGCCCCTTCCAGAGGGAAGGACATACAAAGGAGATGTCTGACATCCATGCTGACCTGAAACACTGAACAGGCCAGACATGAAACACCAAACCAGACATAACAACAAACCGCAAACATAAACCCACAACAAACATAGTGAGGTAGGGTAACAGCAACAGACACAAAGGGGTGACATCAGAAGACATCAGGTGACATCGATGTCCCATAAGGTGGCCCTCAAGGACTAAGCAGATGGAAAAGCACCAGCTCTTCAAGACACTGAAG
Source organism: Bufo bufo (assembly GCF_905171765.1). Lineage (NCBI taxonomy): Eukaryota > Metazoa > Chordata > Amphibia > Anura > Bufonidae > Bufo > Bufo bufo. Next base: position 412,859,095 of record NC_053393.1, on the reverse strand, counting down.
ACCATCTGAATGCAGGCTCACAACTCAGAACAATAAGGGGCCACACCCAGCTCCACCTTGCACACACCTTTATCCCGCCCAGGTCCCCTGTTCTGCCCGCCCAGCTCCTCTTGATTGATGCTACGGTCCACCGCATCGTTGAAGAAATCCTGCGCCTGCGCCGTTCACTTCTGTCTTCGGCGCAGGCGCAGTGAGTGAAGGCCGCTCTCCTGATGCCGGCTTCCTCACTGTGACGTAGTCGGCGCAGGCGCAGTGAGGAATCCGGCACCAGGAGCGCATCATTCACTCACTGTGCCTGCGCCGAAGACAGAAGTGAACGGCGCAGGCGCGGGATTTCGTCAACGATGCGGTGGACCGTAGCATCAATCAAGAGGAGCTGGGCGGGCAGAACAGGGGACCTGGGCGGGATAAAGCGTGAGTAGACGGAGCCTCTAGGTGCTGATTTTATGCCCACATAACACCTAGAGGCTCATTAGCATATAATAAATGTGCTTTTTTTTACAAAAATGGCTGCAGGGACAAATGTTAGAAACATACTGTTATGTAGTGCTGACATTAGCGCATCGCTAATGTCAGTCAGCTACATAACAGTATTTCTGGTGGTAGAAGCCCTTTAACCCCATAGACACCAGAAACGGGAATGGAAACAGCCTTAAAGGGGAAGTGCACACACATGCATAACAAACACGTTGCCACCGGCAACCATCATGCGCGACAAAAGTGTCACGGCAAACTACAACCAAGCCGTGACAGCTTATAGTCTTCCTAAATTTCAGATGCTTCGATTCGCTCAACACTACTCCTATACATACAGTACAACTGATTCCACTACCAATCTCCCTGACAGAAATAAATCTGCAACTGCCAGGTCAGCTTTACCTTAGTAATACAGTATACGATGCACCTCATTATAAGACACACCTAGGTTTTAGAGAAGAAAAATCGGAAAAAAACATTTTCCATCAGCCCTCAAATCAAGCCCCCAATCTTTATCAGACCCCCAAACAGTCCCCCAATCTTTATTAGACCTCAAATCCGACCCCCGAAATCTCTATCGGACCCTGTATCAGACCTGTGATCAGACCCTCCAATCAGACCTCTAATCTTCATTAGAAAGAAAATAGATTAATTTACCTCTCCTGCCCCGGACGATGTTCTCTTCTTGCATTCACTTCTCCCTGGTCTTCTGCTGATGTTGCATAGTGTGAGGTCTCAGCGCATGCCTACGTGCACTATGTCCTGACGCTATATGCAGTCAGGACGCAGTGTACCATGGCGCCTGGTAGAAGAACAGACAGTGGTGGGTACAGCCAGCGAGAGCAGTGCTACACTCACTGCTCCTACTGCATACTAATGAGCACTCCCACTTTTGGAAGAAAAAGCTGCATCTTATAGAGCAAAAATACCATAGGTTCTAGCATTCGCTCTCACAATCCTGGGAACAAACAGTTAATAATAATAACAAAATAATAACATTTATTTCTATAGCACCTCCATATTCCGCAGCTCTTTACAAATTCAGAGGGTTCATGTACACAAAAGTAACTGGCTAATATGCAACTGAAACACTAGGAGTCAGGGCCCTGCTCGCAAGAGCTTACAATCTATGAGGAATTGGGGGTGACACATAAGGTTGTTGATTGTGATAAGTAGGATTTGAGCCATTATTGAACTGACGGGAGTGGTGCCGGCCGATCTGCTTCTGGTTTGGGACTACTAGAGGAACGAGTTTAGGCCAGAGGAGTTGGTTGGGGAAAGGTTTAGTCTGGGAAAAGTCATTTTAGGTAGCTTGATAAGCCTGCCTGAAAAGATGTGTTTTTAAGGCACGTTTGAAGGTGGAGAAGTTGTGAATTGACCTAGTATTCCGGGGCAGAGTATTCCAGAGAGTAGGTGTAGCTTGAGAAAAGTCTTGAAGACGGGAGTGAGACGTACGAATTATGGAGGTTATTAATCTTAGGTCACTAACAGAAGAGAGCACGAGTAGGGTGGTAGATGGAGATGAGGGAGGAGATGTATGGAGGTGCAGCACTGTGGAGACCTATGTGGGGGAGGGTGAGAAGTTTGAACTGTATTCTGTGGTGGATGGGCAACCAGTGAAGTGACTGGTACAGACTAGTAGCATCAGTGTAGCGGTTGTATTTTTAACAACCACTGCAAATCCTGTAATTTGCAGCGTGATTTTCATTTTCCTATAAACCACAGAACTTTCTCAGTACAAAGAAGCATATTGTTTTTTGGTTGGCATATTGGTGAAAGAGAATGTGTCACAGATTTTTTTTCTGGCAGTTAAAACCAGATAGCAACACATATTCTTTTTTTAAAATTAGAGGTGGGACGACGAATCCGTCGAATCCACGAAACCCTCGAATTTTGTTGGATTTGAGGGATTCGTGGACTCGAATCCCGACCTCATTTACTAAATTCGAATCCGACAAATCCATGACAGCAGGGACCGGTGCAGTCCCTGTATTCTAATGCACCAGCCCCGTTCACTGTAGTGAGCGGGGCCGGTGCATTTGAATACAGGGACTGCACTGGTCCTGTCACGGCGGACAGGAACTCAGATACACAGACAACCAAATTCACAAGTGTCTAGGCTAGATGCTGGGGACAGGTCACCTCCTAACATATCCCTGACTTCTCTCCCTATGCTGCTAAGCCCACATTCAGACCTTAATGCAATAGGAAAAAGGTTAATGGTGCACTGATGTAGTACACCAATTGATACCTTCTGGCGCAAAGACACGACCTCAGTGGATAGATAAAAGGGTCTTTAATTGATGATTGACAACGCGTTTCGGAGTTGGTACACTCCTATTTCAAGTCTGTGGGGTCCGTGCTGGGGCTTGGAGCGTGAACTCACATCCTCTCCTCGGGGCCGTATCTCCTCCAGTGTACCAGATACTGAAGGGAACCCCGAAGAACTCTAGAGTCAAGAATCCTGGAGATCTCGAACTCTAAATTCCCATCGACCAGAACAGGAGGAGGGGGCAATGGCGATGGTTCCACTGGTCTCACATATTTTTTCAATAAAGATCTATGGAACACATCATGGATCTTCCAAGTCTGCGGAAGATCCAGTCGAAACGCTACTGGATTGATCAGCGCAGATATTTTGTACAGGCCGATAAATCTTGGACCGAGTTTCCAAGATGGCACTCTCAATTTAATGTTCTTAGTGGACAACCACACCAGATCACCCACACACAGGTCCGGACCAGTCACACGTCTCCTGTCAGCCATTCGCTTATATCTCTCACCCATCGTCTCCAAATTCACTTGTATCCTCCGCCAGATAGAGGATAAGGTAGAAGAAAACCTTTCCTCCTCTGGCATCCCAGATGAACTAGTCCCAGAAAAGGTACCAAACTGAGGATGAAAACCATATGCGCCAAAAAATGGCGACTTACCGTGGATTCCTGTCTACGGTTATTTAAAGCAAACTCCGTTAAGGGCAGGAATGAGGACCAGTCCTCCTGATTTTCCGCCACAAAGCACCTCAAGTAGGTCTCCAGGTTCTGATTAGTACGCTCCGTCTGTCCATTCGACTGTGGATGGAAAGCCGAAGAGAACGAAAGTTGAATGCCAAGCCGAGAGAAGAACGCCCTCCAGAACCTGGAGACAAACTGCGTGCCCCTATCAGAAACCACATCCGAAGGAATACCATGCAATCTCACGATATTGTCAACAAAAATTTGCGCAAGAGTCTTGGCATTAGGCAGACCAGTTAACGATATAAAATGAGTCATCTTGCTAAAACGATCACCTACCACCAAAATTACTGTTTTCCCTGAGGAACTCGGCAGATCCGTAATAAAGTCCATGGACAAGTGCGTCCAAGGACGAGACGGAATAGACAAAGGAAGGAGTGAACCAGCCGGTCGAGTATGAGCAACCTTAGATCGTGCACAGGTCTCACAAGCTGCCACGTAATCCTCAATGCTCCTACGTAACCCGGGCCACCAGAACCTCCGGGACACAAGGTCACAGGTGGACTTACCACCAGGATGTCTGGCAAGGACAGTATCGTGATGTTCCTTGAAAACCTTGTATCGCAGTTCTTCGGGAACAAATAACCTCCCTGGGGGACAGGAACCAGGAGCCCCCTCCTGGGCTCCCAACACCTCCATCTCCAATTTGGGATACAGAGCGGAAACCACAACCCCGTCGGCCAAAATTGGAGCAGGATCCTCTGAATTACCTCCCCCAGGTTAACTGCGAGACAACGCATCTGCCTTGATATTTTTGACCCCCGGACGAAAACTTGGCAGATTGTAGGTAAGTCAAATTCTTATGATCCGTATAAACAGTAACGGGGTGAGAAGCCCCCTCCAACCAGTGGCGCCATTCCTCAAAGGCCAATTTTATAGCCAGCAACTCTCTATCTCCCACATCATAGTTTCTCTCGGCGACCGAGAACTTCTTGGAAAAGAAAGCACACGGGACCCATTTGCCAGGAGAAGAACCCTGCGACAGCACCGCTCCCACCCCCACTTCTGATGCATCCACCTCCACCACGAATGGTTTAGACACATCGGGCTGCACCAGAATGGGAGCAGACGCAAAACACTCCTTAATAGTCGAAAAGGCTTGCAATGCCTCCTCCGACCAAACAGAGACGTCAGTGCCCTTCTTTGTCATATCAGTCAGAGGTTTAACAATGGTGGAATAGTTTAGAATAAATTTTCTATAATAGTTAGTAAACCCCAAAAATCGCATCAAAGCTTTCTGATTCTCTGGTCGGTCCCATTCCGGAACCGCCCGGACTTTTTTGGGGTCCATACGAAAACCAGAGTCGGAAAGTAGATATCCCAAAAACGGAAGCTCCTGCACAGAAAACACACATTTTTCCAATTTGGCATATAACTTATTCTCCTGAAGGATCGTCAAAACCTGTCTCACATGATCCTGATGGGTCTTCAGATCAGGAGAGTAAATTACAATGTAATCCAAGTAAACCACCACGAACCTCCCCACCAAGTGATGAAAAATGTCATTGACGAATCGCTGAAATACGGCTGGCGCGTTCGTCAACCCAAAAGGCATAACCAGATTCTCAAAATGACCCTCGTGCGTATTGAAGGCCGTCTTCCACTCATCCCCTTCCTTGATTCTGATCAGATTGTAGGCCCCTCTCAAATCCAACTTGGAGAACACCCTGGCACCAACAATCTGATCAAAAAGATCGGAGATCAAAGGAAGGGAGCTTGCATATTTGCTTGTTCCACTACTCCATTCACGCTTCCAAGAGTCAGGACGGGTTCTCTTTCTTTCATATCATCACGTGATTTAACAAAAGAACAAGCAAAAACAAGATGGTCACTTTTACCACAGTAGTAACATAGTTTATGTAATCTCCTAAAGTTTCTCCTACCAGAACGAAAAGATATCTGACCCAACTGCATGGGTTCCTCTCCTACCCCAGAGCCATAAGTAATATCACCCTGGGGAGCAGGTGAGACAAAACCACATGCAGAACGGATCCCTTGCACGGAGGGACCCTTACACCTCTCTCTGATACGTCTATCCAACGGTATAGCCAAAGACATTGCATTCTCTAGAGTATCCGGGTACTCATGAAAAGCCAGGGCATCTTTCAACCTTTCAGATAACCCCTGACAAAACTGACTACGTAACGCGGGGTCATTCCACCCCGACTAAGTAGCCCATCTCCTAACCTCTATTCAGTAAGCCTCTGCATTATGTTTACCCTGTAGTAAGTTACGCAATTTAGATTCTGCCATCGAGACCCGATCTGGGTCATCGTAAATCAATCCCTGGGCTTTGAAAAATTCCTCCACCGACCGGAGGGCCAGAGAACCGGGCGGCAGAGAAAAAGCCCAGGATTGCGCGTCCCCTTTAAGCAGAGACATGATGATACCAACCCTCTGATTTTCATCACCTGATGAAAATGGACGCAGTCGAAAATACTATTTGCATGACTCTTTAAAGCGGATAAAATCATCCGCACCCCCTGTAAATTTCTCAGGAAGAGCGACTTTAGGCTCCCCACCAATTTGACCTGCACCTGATGCCAGAACCCTCTGACACTGTGTGACCGAACTACGCAGATCCGCAACCTCCAGGGATAATCCCTGCATGCGGTCAACCAGTGCATCAATTGACACCATCACAAAACCGCTGAGTGATGGCAGTCACAGTATGGCGGGTTATAATGTCACGGCGGACAGGAACTCAGATACACAGACAACCAAATTCACAAGTGTCTAGGCTAGATGCTGGGGACAGGTCAACTCCTATCACATCCCTGACTTCTCTCCCTATGCTGCTTAGCCCACATTCAGACCTTAATGGTAGGAATGAAGTGTCCTCGTGCCTGGACTGCAAACACCCTAGAATCCCTGAGATGGTGAAAGGGGAGAAGGGGCAGAAGACACACAAATAGCCTAGACCGCAAACAACACAAACAGAAATCAAACTTATCTGAGCTGGAACAGACAATCCTTCCTTCCTTGAATCCAAGGCCAGACTGAAAGCTATAACCCGCACGGCCCTCTGGGATTGAAGGCAACTTAAGCCAATGACCCCACCCAGAGCACCTGAAGGAAGGCGGATCCAGCATGATACCAAAACAAACAAATGGTTAGACACGTGCTGCCAATCTGACAGACCTCCGCACACCGTCTGAACAGGGCATGACAGGTCCCCGCTGTCATTCCTAATCCAGATGCCAGCCCCCAGCCCCTGTATTGGGGGTCATTCACACTGCAGGGACACTGTTATGGGGGAAATCTCTGGATGGCACATAGCATAAGATGCTATATATGTGTCATCCACAGATTTCCCCCATCACAGTGCCATCCAGAGATCCCCCATAACAGTGCCATCCAGAGATCCCCATAACAGTGCCATCCAGAGATCCCCAAAACAGTGCCATCCAGCGATCCCCCATAACAGTGCCATCCAGAGATCCCCATAACAGTGCCATCCACAGATCCCCCATAACAGTGCCATCCACAGATCCCCCATAACAGTGCCATCCATAGATCCCCCATAACAGTGCCATCCACAGATCCCCCATAACAGTGCCATCCACAGATCCCCCCACATAAAAGTGCCATCCACAGATCCCCCCCATAACTGTGCCATCCACAGATCCCCCCCATAGCAGTGTCATCAACAGATCCCCCCCATAAGTGTATGGATCACTTTGTTTCTTACACCGTTCACACAATTCTTATGTACAGGATTCGTAGGATTCGAGATTCGAAAGATTCGATAGATTAGAGAACCTTTTCGGATTCGGATTCGAAAAAAATTGGATTCGTCCCACCTCTATTTAAAATCAGTTTTTTATTTTCTGATTGCAGATTTATTTATTCTGATTCCTGAACATGATTATGGTGGCTGCCATCTTGCCTAAGCTGTTGTTAACAACATCTAGAAAGCATTAAGAAAATTGTTTTATGGCAGTTACATGGGCCATAGACACAATGGTCTGGAGAGGACCTCATTGACTTCTGTGGGAGAGTTTTCTAGCCATGCTCTGTGAGCTATGCATAGGTAAATAAGGACAGAATCTGCTAAAATATAATACCCATAGTCACTGCATATAAATTGTGGTCCTTAGTATCAATTCAAACTCTTACTGAATATAGGAATGACATTGCTTTCCTTTAGCCTGCTAGTACTCTATCCATACTCTGAACACGGGATCTTTGGTGCTCAGCCAGTTTGACCATTGGGTTCCTGGTCACCTCTCTTATCAAGGCCCCCGATTTCTTTGTTTGGTGGGTCCTGATTGTTCCAGACTTCTTGCATATAAAGAGCCGCTATCGGCATATTTAATTCTATTGGCATATTGCCTGGTAGGGTAGATTATCCTAAGTAAAAAAATATATTTATTTTCTATAAAGGGTTAATTATGGGCAAGATATATTTTACTTTTTATATTTATGTATTTTGTATGTATATTGCCTAGTTGGAGCACCAGGTGGCTAGCCCTAGTGCTAGGAGCACCACTAGTGCAACAGCCCCTGTCCTCTCTGTACTTCCCCCTCCCTTTTGAGTGATAGGGTTAGAGAGCTCGTCTAGCTCTGTGTTCTCGAAGAAGCACAGTAGATCAAATAAGCCTCAGTGTTGCTGTGAGAACGCAGGGCTAGATGAGATGTCTAGCCCTGTCACTCAAAGGGGAGGGAGAAGTACAGAGAAAACGGGGGCCTTGTGCTAGCGGTACTCCTAGTGCTATAGCCAGCCCCATGGTGCTCCAACCAGGTAATTAACATGAATATAAAAAATAATATATCTTGGGCCATTATTAATCCTTTATAGATATTATTTTACTCAGCATGCTTAACCCTACCAGGCAATATGCCTGGTTTAAAAGGGTTGCTCATGCTGACAGAGGCTGTTTAAGAATTATGGAGCCCACTGTGGGAACTCTTGGGAACTTTCAGTACAGCAGAATTTTCCACACAATCCTGTCTCTGAGCACCACAGACAGTTCTTTCCTCCTCATGGCTTGGTTTTTGCTCTAATATGTATTGTGAGCTATGAGACCTTATATATACAGGGTTCCATCTTTCCAAATCATGTTTATTCAACTGAATTTGTAACACCCCAGTGTGGTGTTACCACTTCTGCACCTTGCTACTTTCTTTATTGGTCTAACATTACGTCATATTATGCATTTATTTAAGGTCCTCCACATTGTGCATTTCTAATGTTATGTAACTGTTCATGTAATGTGCCTGGTTCACCAATACGGCAGAGCTATAGTTAGAGAGAGGGAAACTTACCATTCCATTCTAACCGCCCCCCCCCCCCCCCCGGAAAGAGGTGGGTGAGTCCTACTTCCTGCAGAAAGGATGGGGCAGAAGTTCTAGTCAGTCTAGCTTACCCCAAGCTAGGGGAAAAGTGTGCAGGGGCACGTCTCTGCTGGATGTGCCCACGCCAGCCAGAGCACCTTAAGCTCTGCTGGCCATTGAGGCCAAACCTTGAAGCATCAGGACCCAGGAGGTAAGTTCCCTGGCATAACCTAGATTCAGACTACAAAGTGAAGTGTAGCATACAGAAGAAGCTGAGTTATACAGCCAGCCTATCAGTACAGCAGATTCAGAGAGAAACAGATATAGCAGTGTGGATTTTGCCTGCCAGTTTCATGCTAAAGCCTGCTGGAAACAAGACAAAGCCTGTAGATCGTTCTGGAGAACGTATATGCAAAATAAAGCTGCCATTGAACTTCATCTCAAGGTCTGGACTCAAGTTATTATTTTATCCCTCAATTATCCCCCCTATTTATTGTTTTGGAGCCAAAGCCCGTGGTCCAGCCGTGTCTACGTAGGAGCACCGTGACACACATGAATAAATATTTTAGGCCGCACTATACCACTTGACATTTCCTACACCCGGGACACGTTATATAGAGGGCACTAGGGGGAGGCTCCAATTGCAAATTTACCACAGGTGGACTACAGTCAAGGTGTAGAAACATCTTAAAGATGATCCAGAGAAGTGGCGGATCTTGACCTCTGAGCAGAATGAAGGTCTAAGGCAGAGCTCCCGCTTCCCTAACCTGTGCCTCTACATTTTGCCACGTCGGACTGACTCCAAGATGGTCAAGATTGGATGAGATCGATCCAGGAAGACACCCTCTACTCCCAAACAGAAGAGAAATCAAGCGGAGATGGATTGCTTCCTCAAAAAGAGGTTCGTCGACTCTCCTGAGCGCTTGGACAAGATGGCATCGCAAGCGTGCGCCCCAGGCCCTGACGAGGAGGACAAGGTGGAAGCAAGAGGCGCTCCAGATATAGCGGATGGGTAGGACAGCGGTGCGGTCACCAGGGCTTTCTTCAAAGCCAGGCTGCAACAAGCAATCACCCCGCTGCTGAGAGAAGTCAAGGAACTCAGGCAAGATATGAGGGCACTGGGGCATACCGTGGAATCCCTAGAAAGTAACCAGAATCTTATAACTACACATAGCTCTGCTATAGCGCAAGCGATGGACACACAAATTAGCTTTCTGAACACTGCCTACCTCCTCATAGAAGATCAGGAGAATCGCAGTAGGAGACGGAACATCAGACTCAAAGGCATCCCAGAGTCAATCAAGCCACTAGAGCTGCACTCCACCGCCATAGAGCTTTTCTCTGACCTCCGGGGGAAGGAAAGGGCCCAGAGCATTATTATTAAAAGAATCCATAGATCCCTCCGACCCCCTCCCAAACAGGGGGAACCCCCGAGGGACGTTATATGAGGACTCCTCAGCTATAGAGACACTATTGCCATACTACAGGCCGTTAAACAGCCATTACTATGGGAGAGACCCAGGTCCACCTTTATCAAGACCTGGCGCCATCTAGTTTGTCTAAACGGAGGGCCCTCAAACCCCTCACAGATTACCTACGCAGCCAGAAAATCATGTATAAGTGGCTATTCCCATTTGGTTTGACTTTCAACAAAGAAGGAAAATGCTGCACTATCAAAATCCCGCTGGAGTTCCCGGCAGCCTGGTCTATTCTAGGGATTGCTCCCTTGTCCATTGATTCCTGGCTACCAGTAGATATTTCTCTGCAAAAACTACCACCATTACCCCTCCAGGAAGACTGGATGACAAGCAGCAAGCATAAGTCCATGGAAGGCAAGAGTCGAGTAGTCTGAATCTTTATCATCTTAATGTCATCCACTAAAGATGTGCACTAGACTCACAATGCGCACCCAATCCCTCTCTAGAGGAAAACTTTTTCTGTTGATTTGCCATGCTCCTCAACCCAGTGCCATTGCTGTTAAACTATTATATGTCCTATTGTAGTAGTCCTCAATGGCCTCATGTTTTAATCTAGGTTTTATCTTTTTACCTTTCCCACATAATTGGGGCCTACCCATGCCCACACGCCCGCCACATTGAAAAAACGACCCTACATTTTACTGCTAGTCCACCCCTTAACAGTGTTACTTCTAGTTTCTCCGGCGCAATGATCCGACATGAAAATTTGTGATAAACATGTCAAACATTTTTTTATGGTCCGCTCTACAACAAGCTTACTAGCCTAAGTATACATCCAACCGAGAGGCCATTTTGTTTACTTATGTTACTCGTTATATACATTTGTATGTTTTACCTATATAATAGAGGCATGGGGATGTGTTGCCAGGTCGGGTTAAGAATCATACTCCACCCTCGGCCTTCACATTCCCCTTATATAATGGATGGACTTCGGCTCTGGGTTTTTTCCCTATGGCTGTTGCCCATCCTATATCTCACTTTATTAACTTTAATTTCTTCACCTGCCTTTGTTTTCTTTATTAACATATTATTTGTTGATGTTTCTGTCCTTGCTGCATCCCGGGCATCACTCGAGTCACTTATAACAAGAGGTGAAATGTCTCTACTATGACCCTAAATATTATTTCCTTTAATGTCAGGGGCTTCAACACCCCGCAAAAGAGGTTGCAGGTCCTAACTCTTTAAAAAAAAGTAGAAAACAGATATCTGGAAACCCACATAAAGGTCAGTTAAATCCCCACTCTTTCTACTACTTACTTTTCACAGTGGATCCATTCATCATACTGCGTCAAGGGGGGTCAGCGTTGCCATTTCGAAGAACATCCCCTTCCTGCTGACAGTACTGCAATCAGATCCTGATGGTCGCTTCCTCTTCTTAAAAGGTAAAATTGGCCATACTATCGTGTCCCTAGCTAACCTCTATGCCCCAAACTCCCGCCAAAACAAATGGCTCAAAACAACCCTAACAAAATTTCATGAGTTTGGAGAGGGACTCAAAATTGTGGGAGGCGACCTAAATGTGGCCTTGAGCCCTTCCCTTGACACCTCATCAGGCAGCTCAGCACAATCAGAGAGGGCACTAGGAGGAATACAAAAACTACTGAGTGAGTTCCACTTAATTGACTCCTGGAGTGCACTTAATGCTACAGTCAAAGATTACACCTTTTTCTCAGTTGTCCATAAGTCTCTCCAAAGGCTCGACTATATTTTCATATCTGAAGGACACTTGAAAGCCCTTCGTGCCGCCTCCATTAAACAAATCGCCATTTCGGATCATGCACCAGTCTGCACCAAAATAATCCTCCAGGACTTATCAGCAATAACATGGCAATGGCGATTGAATGAAACCTTACTGGACGATGAGAAAAATCTCACAGATATAAAACACAAACTAACCCTATATTTCCAAGATAACCAGCCATCTGAGACTTCTCATGCTATCGTATCGGAAGCACATAAAGCCTTCATAAGAGGCAAGTTAATAGCCCTCGGCACTAAAGTAAAGAGAGACCGACAAAAGACACTCAGCTCCCTACTAGGTCAGATAGCTTACATCGAATCACAACAAAAAAGAACTAAGGTAATGAGCGATTTAAATGAACTATTGGCCCTTAGAAGGCAACTCAAAGAACACTTAAACATCAAGTTTGCAAAAGCTTACCAATATGCTAAATTCAAGCATTATGCCCATGGGGACAGAGGTAATAAATTAATGACCAACCTCCTGAAAAAATGCAAGGACTCACAATTCATTAATCAGATTAGAAACACAAAAGGCCAAATTATCCACCCCACAGAAGACATAGCTAAGGAGTTTGGCTCATTTTACACAAAACTATATAACCTGATGCCAGAAAATAACCTCACGCAGAACAATATCCCACCATCTCAAGACCCAATTAAGATAGACAAATTCCTCTCTGCCTTGAACCTAACCACTCTATCCAAGGGCGAGGCCAACTCCCTCCTATCCCCTATCACCCAACAAGAAATAATAAACATGATCAATTCCATGCCCCAGGGAAAAGCCCCAGGCCCAGATGGACTATCGGTCAGCTATTATAAAAAACTCCTCCCGACAGGCTCTCCACATATGACTAATTGGTGCCAAGCACTGGCCGGAGGGGAACACTTACCAAAGCAAGCACTAGAAGCAACCATCACCATTCTGCATAAAGAAGGGAAAGACTAAAAAGATTGTGGCAACTATAGACCAATATCTCTCCTTAACATCGACATTAAAGTATGGGCAAAACTGCTAGCCAACAGATTAAGTGCCCTCACCCCTAAACTTCTTCATCCAGACCAAGCAGGCTTCGTGAGAAATAGAGAAGGCAACTTCCACTCCTGTAGAATACTGAATGTGATCAAATACACCACCCAGAAAAATATACCTTTGATTCTTTTAGGCACAGACGCGGAGACGGCCTTTGACAGGGTTAATTGGCTATTCATAGAGGGCACCTTATCCATATTTGGGATACCAAACTCATTTATCAAATCCATTATGTCTCTCTACACATTTCCTAGTGCTAGAGTAAGGGTAAATGGAGCTGCAGCGTCCCACTAGTATACGTGGGCACTGCAAATGTTGTTATGATGTATGTTGTATCATTTTTGTATAAAGATCCCTGTTTTAACAGGCTGTCAGGTGCATAACACACATTCCACCACTAGATAGGGATAGCACCACAGTATATATACCTCAGTTCACGCCTAGTTGGAGAGAGTTGAGAGTTGGTGAGATGTAGTAGAAGGAGTAGTGATGAGCAGGGGGAAGGAGAGGACCCCCCTCCTCTCAGCACTCTGGAGCTCCACGGCCCAGAGTAGCCCGGACCTATCTCAGTTATCAAGGGCAAGGAAATAGGCAAAAAGGTGGGACCTTGGTTCTACAGTTTACCCTTCCGGGGTGCCTAGTGAAAGATTATTTTCTATATGAAGACAAAGGAGGACAACAGCTATTTTACTAGGCTTTTCAGGCACCTTTGTATACAGGTGAAGGACGTATAGCTTCCGGCAGCCTCACCGTTTATTATTACAAGTACAGAAAGGCCACCTGTAGCAACACTGAAGTGGAAAATAAGGATCCTAAACCCACAGTCACTGAGAAAAATGACCAGATTCAGGACTAAATACCTGTGAGTACACAATCTCCTACAAAAGCCTGAGATATAGCCACATATACAGCCTGTTACTTGGATTCACCACCTCCAACCTACATGTTCATAAGAGACTGTTTATAATTGGATGTAAAATTGCTGTCAAGATCCTGGTTACAGTAAAGTTCTTAGTTAGATTCAAACCCTGCCTCATTCTTCTATCTCCATACTACAACCACTCTCATCATTTTGCACCATCAAGGTGCTGGCGTCACGACATCACCTAAGTCAGGGGCCCAGCCGCACAAGCACCCAGAAAACCCAATCACCATCAAGGGCACCTTAATCACCACCTGGTCGGTGTCCCCTGTGATAGAGCGTGCCCCAGAGAATTAAGTGCTGTTCTCCCCTTCACTGCACTGCTGGTCCAGGGAGGTATCGGTGAGTACCCGATGAACTATTGTACCCTTCGGCCCACTGTGAACCTCACATGTTCTCCCCTGCGGACCGGCACGCTGCAGAGCCCTTTCCAAACCTTTTAATATTTGGAATGGTACCCGGCAAGGCTGCCCTTTATCCCCGAATCTATTCATCTTGGTAATGGAAACATTATTACAAGCATTTAGAGATACAAAAGCAATTCAAGGCCTCAAAATATGAACATTAGAACATAAATGTGCCGCATTCGCGGACAACCTTCTCTTACTAGTCACCAATATCCCCCAGGCCTTCCCTCTTTGAACAATTCGGCACCCTTTCTAATTTTAAAATTAACTACAACAAATCCGAAGCACTTAATGTTACCTACCCAGAAAAAAACAATAAAACAATTACAAGACTCTTTTCCCTTTAAGTGGCGTACTGACAGCCTGCCTTATCTAGGTATACTTCTAACCAAAAATCCCAATAAATTATATGTCACCAATTACTCCCCTCTTCTGAATAAAGTTAAACTACTACTATCCTCCTTATCCCTGCCCTACGTATCTTGGATGGGACGTAAAAATCTCCTACAAACATACATCCTACCAAAATTCCTGTACTTGATGCAGATGATTCCCATCCACCTACCTCACTATTTCTTCCTACAAGTAAAAGCACTATTTGCTTCCTTTTTGTGGAGGGGGAAGAGACCCAGGATTGCTTACAAGCACCTTACCAGAAACCGGCCAAATGGTGGCTTTGGTTTAGCAGATCTGCTTACTTATTAGAGAGCCCTTTAATTAAAGAGATGGCTCCAACTTTGCATCCCAGCTTACAGGTCTTTGGGGGCAGACACTGAAATGGCATTGCTGACAGACAAACATCAGGCAAGCTTGTGGGCCTGCAGATTGCTTCTAATCCTCATGATGCTCCAGAGGGACTAACTAAGGGAATTATTCTCAATATCCGCTCTCTCCTGACAGATATACCTCTCTTCTCTACCATACCCTATTCTGTACCATTTACACTTATTCCATTTTTACTAGATCACAAAACTCAAGACATACCTAATTTTTGGTCTCTTTTCAAAAATATTTCTGTCAACCAGTTTTTTGAAGGAATGTCTGGTGAATCTGATATCAATCAGATCTTAACCCAAGTAGTCAAAAAGGGCAATTTCTTGGACGCACAACAATTTAAACGCTCTTGCTCCCTTCTAATTTCTAAATGCCAAATTAGAAGAGACACTACCTGGTTTGAGAAGCTTTTCACGAATGCCATCATTCCTCGCCATATAATCTCCATTCTTTATAAGTTCATCTCCTTCCAACCTTCTAAGGAAGTACCTGCATACATTAGATACTGGGAGCAGGAACTACAGAAAACTTTCACTGACTCTGAAATTAACCTGATCCACCTCAGATCACATGGCTTCTCCAAGTGTATTAGAACCCAAGAACACTCCTTCCTACACTGCTAGTACAAGCCGCAAGGCTTTTGATCCCAGTTCACTGGCTCTCACGTTTGACACCCAGCATCGCTCTTTGACTAGAAAAAGTGGATCAAATCTATTTACTAGAACTGGCAAGCTGGGCTAGCCTACACGTAATCATGCCAAGTTTGTGAAGCTTTGGGCTCCTTGGAGGGCATATAGAAAAAACCCTACCTGAAACTAATCCCAACCTATATCACTATATATATAGAGCTTCTTATTGCTCCATTTCTGCAAACTTGATACAATTGTACAATCATAGTACTGCTTTCTAATCATTTGCTTCATGGGCTTGAGCGCCTGGGATGTGGCTTGGATCATATTTAGTTTTATTCTATTTGTTAATTAATTTTTTCCCTTTCTCCACATTTAGTATATTTTAATTCACCTTTTTCCTTTTTTCTAATCTCCAACTCATAAGCTGATTCTTATCTTTTCCTATACCCTGTCCTCAATTGATCGTCATTTCAGCTTCTTTATTAGCTCATCACCTGAAGCCAAACCAAGCATAAGTTTATAACCCTTTACTAGGAATTAAAGTAGGGAATGATCCCTTATTGTACACTTATTGTTATACCCTTTGCCTATCCCATTCCCTTCCCCCTTCCCCCCTCCCCTTCCTACTCTCCCCCCCTTTACTCTCCCCATTCCCGTCAATCCTCCACCTATAAACTTTTCCCATTGACTTACCCTGCAACTGTATTATTATTCATTTAGATGCATGATTTGAAACTTCATTGTATGTTTGATTGATGTTATGAACATTAGATTGTAATAAAATACAGTTGTACTAAGTGTTTCTTCTCTCCTCAAAATTTCAATAAAAAGAGATTTGTTAAAAAAAAAGATGATCCAGAGAAATGGGAGACCCCTGGCGCTAAATTTCAAGTGTCATAGCAAAGGGTCTGAATATTTATGCCCATGCAAACTTTGTTTTTCCTTTTTAATACATTTGCAATATGAATTTTTTTCCTACTGTGTTCACTTTCTCATTATTGAGTGTAGAATGATGGGGGATAACTTTATTTTGTTTCACAAAATGTGAAAAAAGTGAAAGGGTCTGAAGACTTTCAAAATGCATTGTATTTACTGCATATACACTTCTCAACATTGAAATTGCAACACCAAGAAGGAAAAGTTATGGAATTATGGAAATTACAGGATGGATAGACATGTTAATGATATGCAAATGTTAAAAACAGTAACAAAATATTTAAAATCTCAATTTATTCATCATTGAATGTAAGCACCATGAACAGAAATGCACACACTAACACCCCTTGGCATGCTATCAAAAAGGTTATTAATGGTTGAGGAATGTTCTGCCAGGCTGTATGCACTTGGGCACGTAAATCTTGAAGATCAGCAAACAGAAAAGAACAAGTGATTATGTGGCTGAAGGTATATTAGACGGTCGGTGGATAACAATTTTACTGTAGGCCAGTACAGGCCCCAAAAATTAGGCATTCACCTGACTGAAAAGAACAAGTGATTATGTGGCTGGAGGTACATTAAGCTGATAACTGAATAACAATTATATTGTAGGCCAGTGGAGTACAGGCCCCCAAAAATTAACCATTCACCTGACAGAAAAGAACAAGTGATTATGTGGCTGGAGGCACAGCGGTCAGTGGATAACAATTTTACTGTAGGCCAGTACAGGTCCCAAAAATGAGGCATTCACCTGACAGAAAAGAACAAGTAATTATGTGGCTGGAGGTATATTAGACGGTCGGTGGATAACAATTTTACTGCAGGCCAGTACAGGCCCCAAAAATTAGGCATTCACCTGACAGAAAAGAACTTGTGATGATGCGGCTGAAGGTACATTAGGTGGTCACTGGCTAAAATTTTTACTGTAGGCCAGTACAGGCCCCAAAAATTAGGCATTCACCTGACAGAAAAGAACTTGTGATGATGTGGCTGGAGGTACAATAGGTGGTCACCGGCTAAAAATTTTACTGTATGTCAGTACAGGCCCCAAAAATTAGGCATTCATCTGACAGAAACGAACTTGTGATGATGAGGCTGGAGGTATATTAGGCGGACACTGGCAACATTTTTTACTGTATAATGTGTCTGGAGGTACATTAGGTGGTCACTGGATAAAAATTTTACTGTAGGCCACTGGAGTAAAGGCTCCAAAAATTAGGCATTCACCTGACAGTGAATATACATAAGACAAGGACCATTCTTTGTTCTGGGTGGTTGCGGATATGTGTGGGCTGGCATGAGGAAATTCTATTACACGTGGTCGTCACGGGTGCTGAATTCCTCTGAGATCCATGCCTCATTCATTTTTTACTTGACTTGTCTCAGATGGAGTAGGCCCCCCTGGGAATTCATTCAGCATTGCGACTTCCTCATCTTCCAGCTCCTGCTCCTTGACTGCTTGATCAATTAAACGATGCAATGCACGTTCCAGAAAGAAGGAGTAAGGTACGATGTCACTGATGGCGCCCTGGCTGCGACTGACCAGTTTGGTGATCTCATCAAATGGCTGCAGAAGTCTGCATGCGTCACTCATAAGCAGCCACTGGAGCGGTAAAAAGAAACGTAGTCGTTAACGGCACGTTGCTGCTGGAGCAGCCTATCAAGCATATACAAGGTAGAGTTCCAGGCTGTCGGGCTGTCACAAATCAGACGTCTGACGGGCAGGTGGTGTTGCCGCTAAACGTCAGCGAGCCATGGCCATGTAAGATCTTCTAAAATGGCCAGAGATTTTCTTGGCCTGCCGCAAGACGTGTTTGCTAGACCACGTGTCTGTAGTCAGATGTACCTTGGCACCGACACTGTGTGCCAGAGATATATTCACTTGCCACAGAATGTGGCCATATAGCTCTGAGATGCTCTTCTGGGAGAAATATTTCCTTCCAGGGACTTTCCATTGTGGTGTGCCAATGGCCACAAATTTTCTAAAGGTGAACCGAAGTTGGTTGAGTGGCTCACGCAGCCTTCCGCTTCTGCGCCCTCCTCATTCTCTGTATCTGCACCCTCTTCACTCTCTGCTGTGTGCACCCCAAAGATACCCCCACCATGACCTTAGCCCCTCCACTCGAGTCAGAGGAATTATTTTCCCATCTATTCCCAGACCTTACTGATGCGCAGCCATTCTTGGCATCGGATGAGAAATAGGAGGTAGCATTGGCCGCCACCCAATTGTCTGACGACAATACCCAGATCAGCCCAAGGAGGGTGGTACCCGCTGTTGCTGACTACTCCGAGATCTCTAATGTCAGTGGTGATGAAGGTGACGATAATGACATGTCGATGGACGTCACGTGGGTTCCCACAAGAGAGGAAAAGGATGGGAGTTCAGAGGGAGAGACAGAGCAGCAGATAGAGAGGAGAAGGAGGAGAAGCAGGCAGAACTCACAGTGCACTGGAGGCAAAAAGCAGACTGCAAATGTATGTGGAGCGAGCCATCCACCATGCAAGGTCACATCTTGCGCTCCCAGGATGCCGGCACATGGCTCCGCAGTGTGGGCTTTTTTTAACGTGTCAGCTGCTGTCACAATAGTGTTGCCATCTGCAGCCTGTGCTGTCAACGCATAAGTCGCGGAAAGCCTAACACTCACCTAGGGATGACTGCCTTAAGAAGGCACCTGACCTCCCATCACCGAGCCCAGTGGAAGCAACGCCGTCAGAACCCACAAAGCCACACTCCTGACACTCCACCTTCTGCCTCTTCTCCTTCTCCTCTCTCCTCCCATTTGCCCTCCACTCCACCTTCCACCGTACCGTCATCTTGTTCATCTGGCAGAAAGCAGGCTTCCGTGGCCCAAATGTTCGAGCGTAAAATGTTAATGACGCCGGATAACCCTCTTGCCCAACGGTTGACTGCTGGCTTGTCGGAACTGCAATCCCGTCAACTACTGCCATATAAACTGGTGGACGCGGAGGCCTTTAGAAAATTTGTTGCCATTGGCACACCACAATGGAAAGTCCCCAGAAGGAAATATTTCTCCCAGAAGGGCATCTCATAGCTATATGGCCACGTTCCGTGGCAAGTGAATATATCTCTGGCACACAGTGCCGGTGCCAAGGTACATCTGACCACAAACACGTGGTCTAGCAAACACGTCTTGCGGCAGGCCAAGAAAATCTCTGGCCATTTTAGAAGATGTTACACGGCCATGGCTCGCTGACGTTTAGCGGCGACACCACCTGCCCGTCAGACGTCTTATTTGTGACAGCTCGACAGCCAGGAACTCTACCTTGTATATGCTTGCTAGGCTGCTCCAGCAGCAACGTGCCATTAACGACTACCTGTACGAACTCTGCAGCAGGACCGGTTCTGGGGAGCTTGGTTTCTTTTTACCGCGCCAGTGGCTGCTTATGAGCGAAGCATGCAGACTTCTGCAGCCATTTGATGAGATCACCAAACTGGTCAGTCGCAGTCAGGGCGCCATCAGTGACATCGTACCTTACTCCTTCTTTCTGGAGCGTGCATTGCATCGTTTCATTGATCAAGCCGTCAAGGAGCAGGAGCTGTAAGATAAGGAACTCGCAATGCTGAATGAATTCCCAGAATTGTCTCCATCTGAGACAAGTCAAGTAAAAAATGAATGAGGCATGGATCTCAGAGGAATTCAGCACCTGTGACGACCACGTGTAATTTAATTTCCTCATGCCAGCCCACACATTTCCGCAACCACCCAGAACAAAGAATGGTCCTTGTCTTATGTGTATTCACTGTCAGGTGAATGCCTAATTTTTGGAGCCTTTACTCCAGTGGCCTACAGTAAAAATTTTATCCAGTGACCGCCTAATGTACTTCCAGACACATTATATAGTAACATTTTTTGCCAGTGTCCACCAAATATACCTCCAGCCACATCATCACAAGTTCTTTTCTGTCAGGTGAATGCCTAATTTTTGGGGCCTGTACTGACCTACAGTAAAATTTTTAGCCGGTGACCACCTATTGTACCTCCAGTCACATCATCACAAGTTCTTTTCTGTCAGGTGAATGCCTAATTTTTGGGGCCTGTACTGGCCTACAGTAAAAATTTTAGCCAGTGACCGCCTAATGTACCTTCAGCCGCATCATCACAAGTTCTTTTCTGTCAAGTGAATGCCTAATTTTTGGGGCCTATACTGGCCTGCAGTAAAATTGTTATCCACCGACCGTCTAATATACCTCCAGTCACATAATTGCTTGTTCTTTTCTGTCAGATGAATGCCTCATTTTTGGGGCCTGTACTGGCCTACAGTAAAATTGTTATCCACTGACCGTCTAATATACCTCCAGCCACATAATCACTTGTTCTTTTCTGTCAGGCGAATGCCAAATTTTTGGGGCCTGCACTCCACTGGCCCACAGTAAAATTGTTATAAAGTGACCACCTAATGTACCTCCAGCCACATAATCACTTGTTCTTTTCTGTCAGGTGAATGCCTACTTTTTGGAGCCTGTACTGGCCTACAGTAAAATTGTTATCCACTGACCGTCTAATATACCTCCAGCCACCTAATCACTTGTTTTTTTCTGTCAGGTGAATGCCTAATTTTTGGGGCCTGTACTCCACTGGCCTACAGTAAAATTGTTATTCAGTGCCCGCCTAATGTACCTCCGGCCACATAATCAATTGTTCTTTTCTGTCAGGTGAATGCCTAATTTTTGGGGCCTGTACTGGCCTATAGTTAATTTGTTATCCACTGACCGTCTAATGTACCTCCAGCCACATGATCACTTGTTCTTTTCTGTCAGGTGAATGGCTAATTTTTGGGGGCCTGTACTCCACTGGTATACAATATAATTGTTATTCAGTTACTAGATTAATGTACCTCCAGCCACATAATCACTTGTTCTTTTCTGTCAGGTGAATGCCTAATTTTTGGTGGAAGCAGGTATATTGCATCCTTTAATCAGTATTTTGCAGTATCAGGTATATCGGACCCCTCAATCAGTATTTTGTGGAAGCAGGTGTATCGCAGGCCTCAATCAGTATTTGGTGGAAGCAGGTATATCGCAACCCGCAATCAGTATTTTTTGGAAACAGGTATACAGAACCCCTTAATCAATATTTGGTGGAAGCAGATATATCGCACCCCTCAATCTGTTTTTTGTGAAAGCAGGTGTATTGCAGGCCTCAATCAATATTTGGTTGAAGCAGGTATATCGCACCCCTAAATCAGTATTTTATGGAAGCAGGTATATAGAACCCCTTAATCAATCTTTGGTGGAAGCAGGTATATCGCACCCCTTAATCTGTATTTTGTGGAAGCAGGTATATCAAACCACTTAATCAGTATTTTGCGGAAGCAGGTATATCGCACCACTAAATCAGTATTTGGTGGAAGCAAGTATATTGCAACCCTCAATCAGTATTTTGCAGAAACAGGTATATAGAACCCCTCAATCAATTTTTGGTGGAAACAGATGTATCGCACCCCTCAATCAGTATTTTGTGGAAGCAGGTGTATCGCAGGTCTCAATCAGTATTTGGTGGAAGCAGGTATATAAAACCCCTTAATCAATATTTGGTGGAAGCAGTTATATCGCACCCCTCAATCAGTATTTTGTGGAAGCAGGTGTATCACAGGCCTCAATCAGTATTTTGTGGAAGCAGGTATATCGCAGGCCTCAATTAGTATTTGGTGGAAGCAGGTATATCGCAACACTCAATCAGTATTTTGTGGAATCAGGAATATTGCACCCCTCAATCAGTATTTTGTGGAAGCAGGTGTATCACAGGCCTCAATCAGTATTTGGTGGAAGCAGGTATATCGCAACCCTCAATCAGTATTTTGTGGAAGCAGGTATATGGAACCCCTTAATCAATATTTGGTGGAAGCAGATGTATCGCACCCCTTAATCTGTATTTTGTGGAAGCAGTTGTATCGCAGGCCTCAATCAATATTTGGTGGAAGCAGGTATATCGCACCCCTCAATCTGCATTTTGTATTAGCAGGTATAGAATCCCTTAATCAATATTTGGTGGAAGCAGGTATATCGCACCCATCAATCAGTATTTTGTGGAAGCAGGTATATAGAACCTGTTAATAAATATTCGGTAGAAGCAGATATATTGCACGCCTCAATCTGTATTTTGTGGAAGCAGGTATATTAAACTTCTTAATCAGCATTTTGCGGAAGCAGGTATATCTCAGGCCTTAATCAATATTTGGTGGAAGCAGGTATATCAAACCCCTTAATCCGTATTTTGTGAAAGCAGGTATATCAAACCCCTTATTGAGTATTTTGTGGAAGCAGGTATATAGAACCCCTTAATCAATATTTGGTGGAAGCAGGTATATCGCAACCCTCAATCTGTATTTGATGGAAGCAGGTATATCAAACCCCTTATTCAGTATTTTGTCAAAGCAGGTATATCGCACCCCTCAATCAGTATTTTTTGGAAGCAGGTATAACAAACCCCTTAAACAGTATTTTGTGGAAGCAGGTATATAGAACCCCTTATTCAATATTTGGTGGAAGCAGGTATATCGTAACCCTCAATCTGTATTTGGTGGAAGCAGGTATATCAAACCCCTTATTCAATATTTTTGGAAGCAGGTATATCGCACCCCTCAATCAGCATTTTGTGGAAACAGTTATATCAAACCCCTTAATCAGTATTTTGTGGAAGCAGGTATATTAATCCCCTTAATCAGTATTTTGTGAAGCAGGTATATAGAATCCTTAATCAATATTTGTGGAAGCAGGTTTATCGCACCCCTCAATCTGTATTTTGTGAAAGCAGGTATATCAAACCCCTTAATCAGTATTTTGTGGAAGCAGGTATATCACACCCCTCAATCTGTATTTTGTTGAAGCAGATATATATAACCCCTTAATCAATATTAGGTGGAAGCAGGTATATCAAACCCCTTAATCAGTATTTTGTTGAAGCAGGAGTACCGCAGGCCTCAATCAATATTTGGTGGAAGCAGGTACAGCCCTGATCAAAAGTTTAAGACCACTTGAAAAATGCCAAAAAATCATATTTAGCATGGCTGGATCTTAACAAGGTTCCAAGTAGAGCTTCAACCTGCAACAAGAAGAAATGGGAGTGAGACAAAACAATTTTTGAGCATTCAATTTAATGAAAACAACGAATAAACTGAAACAGGCTGTTTTTCAGCTGATCAAAAGTTTAGGACCACACCTCCAAAAAAAAACTAAACCCCCCAAAACAGAAATCCAACTTCCAAACATGAACTCAGTAATGAGTAGCTCCGCCGTTATTGTTTATTACTTCAAAAATTCGTTTCGGCATGCTTGATGCAAGCGTTTCCATGAGGTGAGTGGGAACATTTCTCCAAGTGGTGAAGACGGCCGCACGAAGGCCATCTACTGTCTGGAACTGTTGTCCATTTTTGTAAACTTCCCTTGCCATCCATCCCCAAAGGTTCTCAATTGGATTTAGATCAGGGGAACACGCAGGATGGGCCAAAAGAGTGATGTTATTCTCCTGGAAGAAGTCTCTTGTCCTGCGGGCATTGTGTACCGTAGCGTTGTTCTGTTGAAAAACCCAGTCGTTACCACACAGACGAGGGCCCTCAGTCATGAGGAATGCTCTCTGCAACATCTGGACATAGCCAGCGGCCGTTTGACGCCCCTGCGCTTCCTGAAGCTCCATTGTTCCACTGAAGGAAAAAGCACCCTAGACCATTATGGTGCCCCCTTCACTGTGGCGTGTAGAAAACATCTCAGGTGGGATCTGCTTGTCATGCCAGTAACGTTGGAAACCATCAGGACCATCAAGGTTACATTTTTTCTCATCAGAGAATAAAACTTTCTTCCACCTTTGAATGTCCCATGTTTGGTGCTCTCTTGCAAAGTCTAAACGAGCAGTTCTGTAGCGTTCAAGGAGACGAGGTCTTTGAAGACGTTTTTTGTTTTTGAAGCCCTTCAGTCTCAGATGCCGTCTGATGGTTATGGGGCTGCAGTCAGCACCAGTAAGGGCCTTAATTTGGGTCGAGGATCGTCCAGTGTCTTGACGGACAGCCAAATGGATCCTCCGTCTCAGTGCTGATTTTTTTGGGTCTTCCACTTGACTTTTTTGTTCCATAACCCTCAGGATCATTTAAGAATTTAAGAAATTCCAAATGACTGTCTTACTGCGTCCCACCTCAGCAGCGATGTCGCGCTGTGAGAGACCCTGCTTATGCAGTTCAACAACCCCACCACGTTCAAAAAGGGAGCGTTTTTTTGCCTTTGCCATCACAACGTGTGACTACCTGACAAAAAATGACAATGAATCCACATCTTTGCACAGATTTGGCCTTTTATGTTTCAATAGTATTTATTAGGTTTTTACAACAAAAAGGTGTACAGAATAATGCACTTAAAACAAAGGACATGGAGTCCAATTATTTGGACATTCCAAACAAGTAAAATAAAGAACAAAAAGACATACATAAAATAAGACTTAAATAAAAAAAAATGAAAACATCAGGAAATCAGGGGTAATAGACATACCGCTACAGGGTACATAGGTCTGGTGTCAGGAGCAGATTTGGCCTTTTAAAGGCATGTGGTCCTAAACTTTTGATCAGCTGAAAAAAAGCCTGTTTCAGTTTAATCGTTATTTTCATTAAATTTAATGCTCAAAAAATGTTTTGTCTCACTCCCATTTCTTCTTGTTGCATGTTGAAGCTCTACTTGGAACCTTGTTAAGATCCAGCCATGCTAAATATGATTTTTTGCCATTTTTCAAGTGGTCTTAAACTTTTGATCAGGACTGTATAGCAATCCCCTTAATCAGTATTTTGCGGAATCAGGTATATCAATCCCTTTAGTCAGTATTTTGTGGAAGCTGGTATATCGCACCCCTCAATCAGTATTTTGTGGCAGCAGGTATATAGAACCCCTTACTCAATATTTTGTGCAAGCAGGTATATCGCACCCCTCAATCTGTATTTTGTGAAAGCAGGTATATCAAACCCCTTATTCAGTATTTTGTGGAAGCATCTATTTTGCACTCCTCAATCAGTATTTTGTGAAAGCAGGTATATCAATCCCCTTAATAAGCATTTTGTGGAAGCAGGTATATAGGAACCCCTTAATAAGTATTTTGCGGAAGCAGGTATATCGCTCCCCTCAATTTGTATTTTATGGAAGCAGGTTGGTCGAACCCCTTAATCACTATTTTGTGAAAGCAGGTGTATCGCAGGCCTCAATCAATATGTGGTGGAAGCAGGTATTCATAACCCCTTAATCAATGTTTGGTGGAAGCAGGTATATCGCATGCCTCAATCAATATTTGGTGGAAGCAGGTATATCGCACCCTTTAATCAGTTTTTTGTGGAAGCAGGTATATCAAATCCCTTAATCAGTATTTTGTAAAAGCAGGTATTTTGCACCCCTCAATCAGTTTTTTGGGGGCAACAGGTATATCACATCCGTTGAAAATAGTTGTTCCAATGGCGCTTGTCCCTCTATATACCTGCAGTATGGCAGCAGAACCACACACAACTGCTGCACAATACAAATGCACTATATACTTTCCATGTTAGAAAGTATATTATAAGTATATCACACCTATCAATAGCACACCTATATCAGTCCTTAAAAGGACTTTTGTGGCCCTATTTGCTAGCGTTTTGTATCCCTAACAGTTTGTCCCTGCTCCACAAAGCAACCTCTCCCAACACTGGCAAAACACAGAATATAAAATGGCTGCCAGATCGGGTTCTGTTATAGGGTGGGGGTGTGTCCATGTGCTGAAACGTCTCAATTGGCTGTCCCTTCCCACCTGATGGATGTGTCATGGGTCAAAGTTCTGCACAATGCAAAGAATATGGCGCCGGAGGACATCGCCATATGTTCGACTGTTCGGCGAGCAGCGAATGAGCAAAGTTTGCAGCGAAACGACTGCTGGGCAAACTGCAAGTCTATCTCCACTCATCTCTAATCATATATCAAAACAAGGCATATCACATAGCAAAGTGAGGCTTAGAATAGATATGTCTCGCTAATATCGCTAATGCACAGTATACACAAGTCATATACCAAAGTGATGCTTTGCGTTACCAAGTCTGAATGTACCCATGGTTCGCAGTCTCTGCACTAACCATACATACTTAAAGGGACACTGACAGGCCCAAAAAGCATATTTAGGTATATATATGACAGTACAGGTCTTATAAAGTGTATAAGAATCATCTAAGTATCCCCCTTGTCCACCTTATAAATACAGTAAAATGAAGTTTTATAACCTGCTTGAATCGTGTTCAATCTGCCCAAGGGGCGGCGTTTCATCTCAATTTGCGCCCAGCCAGCCTTGCCCCAACTGCCGTTTGAAGCGCCGCCCAGCTCATCAATATTCACTTCGCTGGGCGGCTACTAGTGTCCCCGACGCAAGATCCGGCGCATGCCCTATACAATACTATGGGCATCGGCCTCCGGCTCATCTTCAGCGCGTGCGCCCGGCACCCTCACTGGCCGGGATCGCATCGCGCCTGCGCACAGTCTGATTCTCAGAGGCCGATGCAGCCTCTGCTTTATGCGCATGCGCCGGGCACAGTTCATAGCAGCGCTTCAGAGCGCTGCTCTGTTACAGCTGAAAAGGGGTTAATTAGTGCGCAGGCACGATATGATTAGTGCGGATTAGTGCGCCGCCCAGCGAAGTGAATATTGATGAGCTGGGCGGCGCTTCAAACGACAGTTGGGGCGAGGCTGGCTGGGCGCAAGTTGAGATGAAACGCCGCCCCTTGGGCAGATTGAACACGATTCAAGCAGGTTATAAAACTTCATTTTACTGTATTTATAAGGTGGACAGGGGGGATACTTAGATGATTCTAATACACTTTATAAGACCTGTACTGTCATATATATACCTAAATATGCTTTTTGGGCCTGTCAGTGTCCCTTTAAGTGAAACCTGGACAGGCAAATCTTGTGATATACTGTAACTTGTAACTAGTTACAAAGTCAACCAGCACTCTTGTCCTATTAGACGTAAGCATTTTTATATGTGCATATATACGGAGTAGCGATATTATTGAGTGTGTGCACATTGCAACAATAGTTATATCATGATAAATTTTTTAACACTATCACACATCATATATGTAATAAAATAATAACATAAACCCCCTTTTAGGCAAGCACATAGCATACTCTCCAGTACAATACATCCTTGAATGAACTCACAATTGTAACTGACCCTGTCAAGAACAAGTGCACACAGTGTGAACACTCTCCAATTAATTATTATGCTAGCTCTTCAAACATGCACAAAGGTCACATAAATGCCAAACCTTCATTCTCAAATCAGTTATTATGCTAGTGCTTGAGACATGCACTAATAATAATGTGTCTCAAACACAATATAAGAAAATGATTGGACTATAGACACAATAGACTGGAGCTGATGACTTTTAGGGCTCATTCACATGACCGTCCCGTGTTTTGCGGTCCGCAAATTGTGGATCCGCAAAACAGGGATGCCGTCTGTGTGCCTTCCGCAATTTGTGGAATGGAACAGACGGCCTATTATAGAAATGCCTATTCTTGTCCGCAAAACGGACAAGAATAGGACATTATTTATAATTTTTCGGGGCCATGAAACGGAGCAACAGATGCGGACAGCGCAGCTGTCTAAAATTAATACAAATAAGTCACAGGGGCCTGATGGGATACACCCAAAGCTATTAAAAGAGCTTAGCGGTGAACTAGCAAAACCATTAACAGATTTATTTAGCCAATCACTAGTAACAGGAGTCGTCCCGGATTAGAAATTAGCAAATGTTGTGCCCATTCAAAAGAAAGGTAGTAGGGAGGGATCGGGTAACTATAGGCCAGTAAGCCTGACATCAATAGTGGGTAAATTAATGGAAACCATACTTAAGGAGAGGATTGTGGAACATCTTAAATCCCATGGATTGAAAGTTGAAAAACAGCATGGGTTTACTTCAGGGAGATCATGTCAAACTAATCTTATTGATTTTTTTGATTGGGTGACTAAAATAATAGATGGCGGAGGTGCAGTAGACATCACTTATCTAGACTTTAGCAAGGCTTTTGATACTGTCCCACATAGAAGGCTTATCAATAAATTACAGTCTTTGTGCTTGGACTCCCATATTGTTGAATGGATTAGGCAGTGGCTGAGGGACAGACAACAGAGGGTTGTAGTCAATGGAGTATATTCAGACCATGGTCTTTTTACCAGTGGGGTACCTCAGGGATCTGTTCTGGGACCCATATTGTTTAATATCTTTTTCAGCGAAATTGCAGAAGGCCTCGATGGTAAGGTGTGTCTTTTTGCTGATGACACAAAGATTTGTAACAGGGTTGATGTTCCTGGAGGGATACACCAAATGGAAAAGGATTTAGGAAAACTAGAGGAATGGTCAAAAATCTGGCAACTAAAATTTAATGTTGATAAGAGCAAAATAATGCACCTGGGGCGTAAAAACCCAAGAGCAGAATATAAAATCAGTGATACAGTCCTAACCTCAGTATCTGAGGAAAGGGATTTAGGGGTCATTATTTCAGAAGACTTAAAGGTAGGCAGACAATGTCATAGAGCAGCAGGAAATGCTAGCAGAATGCTTCGGCGTATAGGGAGAGGCATTACCAGTAGAAAGAGGGAGGTGCTCATGCCGCTCTACAGAGCACTGATAAGACCTCATTTGGAGTATTGTGCTCAGTACTGGAGACCATATCTCCAGAAGGATATTGATACTTTGGAGAGAGTACAGAGAAGAGCTACTAAACTAGTACATGGATTGCAGGATAAAACTTACCAGGAAAAATTAAAGGACCTTAACATGTATAGCTTGGAAGAAAGACGAGACAGAGGGGATATGATAGAAACTTTTAAATACATAAAGGGAATCAACAAGGTAAAAGAGGAGAGGATATTTAAAAGAAGAAAAACTGCTACAAGAGGACATAGTTTTAAATTAAAGGGGCAAAGGTTTAAAAGTAATATCAGGAAGTATTACTTTACTGAGAGAGTAGTGGATGCATGGAATAGCCTTCCTGCAGAAGTGGTAGCTGCAAATACAGTGAAGGAGTTTAAGCATGCATGGGATAGGCATAACGCCATCCTTCATATAAGATAGGGCCAGGGGCTACTCATAGTATTCAGTATATTGGGCAACCTAGATGGGCCAAATAGTTCTTATCTGCCGAGACATTCTATGTTTCTATGTTTCTATCTGCTGCCCGCATCTTTTGCAGCCCCATTGAAGTGAATGGGTCTGCACCCGAGCCGCAAAAAATGTGAATGAGCCCTTATGGGAGATGTTTCTCAGCATACTCTGTGACCTGTGTGGAGGTTCGGAGGGGGTAGATAAGCTGCAATATCACCTATTGTGACTGGTGGATCCTGTGTTATCTATACAGAGGTCTTATCTGTCATTGTAATTCTGCCTGTGATGATGAGATGGCTGCTGAAAAGTCTTCACATATTTTGGGCTTATTGGATAATAAGAAAACTGCATGATTTTAGATTTTTTAACATGGAAAATAAAAAAAACAACAAGAAAATGTCTAAAATAAAATATGTTTAATATAAAAAAATGATTTAAACAATATGTCATTTTCCTATGACACATTCCCTTTAATGGAACAGGGATTTATAAAACAGATGTATGTGATGCATGTCAATATATGCACACTAGGTCCTCACTACTACTTCTTACTATACTACATGTACTTTTGAATCGATTTTACTCTTTAAATATTCCACAGTGAGTATTAAAATCCCAAATTTCAAGAGTTTTCTCTGCCTTCTTTTATTTTGTGTCTCAAAGCATGTACAGTTCACAGCAACAATCAATCAATTAAACCATAATAACAAAGTTAGAGAACCAAAGATGGGTGATGATTGATCCAGCACTAAAGTGTTAGGAAATATATAGCAGCAAAGAACGTGAAAGGTGATGACCAACTGCTGTACAATATTCTTGGAGCCAAAAAGGCAATAAATCATCTGCCCTAGAAGTAAGGGACACTAAGATTTATATGTGCAATTGCCTTTTTTTATACTTGCAGTATGTCCCTTTTTGAAAACTGCAGAAGTCATCAGTCGCCATATCACAATCATTAATGTCAGCTTGGCCAGACCTGAGAAATGTCTCACATAGCAAATTCTAGGAGGGCAAGCAGCAGCTGAAGACCATGAAAATACTAGCAGATTCCATTTATTTGAATGTGCTATTATCTACATAGATGAACAAAAGCTAGCTTTATTTGTTGCTTTTTATTTGCTGATTTTTATTTATATTATTAGCTAAATTTAAAAAACTAAATAAAAAAACAACAACTTTCGTTCAGAACCCAATCATTTGCAAAATGCACATTGTGGTACCAAAATAATACATAGTCCCAGTTCACATTTTAAATTTTTATACAGCTGTTACAAATTTTATATTTCTAGACTATAGTGGACATTTCAAATATCCTAAACAACAATTGAGTTTGTCTGACAGCTGTTGCAGGGCTCCTGGGGTCATTGATCATCTGTGCCATGGTCTTGTGCTATGTCTTATTTCTGTGTCTTATCTTTCCCACTAATAAGTACACAATTAGAGATGAGCCGATTTTTCAAAAATTCAAGTCGGCCGGTTCGCCGAAGTTTCTGAAAAAATTTGGTTACATCCGAATTTATTTGCAGCGAATAGCGTTAAAAAACAGCAATTTCCTGGCTGCAGACAGCCTTTATAGTTGTGTAGAACACTGTGCCTTGCAGTAACAAGCATAGGGAGTCTGTTGTGGTAGTGAAATAATACTGTGATTCCATATGACATGCAGATGAAAGGCGTCGCTCTTAGAATCACAGCACACTTCCCTTATTTGGGCGATCAACATATAACTGCACCGCTGAATGGCAAATATATTTTTCTTTTGCCACTAATACACGCCACAAAAGGCTTTAGAACATATAACTGCACCGATGAATGGCAAATATATTTTTATTTTGCCATTACACATTACAAAAGGCTTTAGAACATATAACTGCACCGCTGAACGGCAAATAGATTTTTCTTTTTTCCACTAATACACGACAAAAAGGGCTTTAGAACATATAACTGCACCGCTGTACGACAAATATATTTTCTTTTTTCCACTAATACGCAACAAAAATGACTTTAGAACATATAACTGCACCGCTGAACAGCAAATATATTTTTCTTTTGCCACTAATACATGCCACAAAAGGCTTTAGAACATATAACTGCACTGCTGAATGGCAAATATATTTTTCTTTTGCCATTAATACACGTTACATAAGGCTTTAGAACATATAACTGCACCGCTAAACGGCAAATCAATTTTTCTCTTTTCCACTAATACACAACAAAAAGGACTTTAGAACATATAACTGCTCCGGTGAACGGAAAAAATATTTTTCTTTTGCCATTAATGCACGACAAAAAGGGCTGTAATTTTAGCACTTCACCACCAACGGCTAATAAGCCCTTTTTTCCCACTAATACAAGCCCAAAAATTCTGTAGAACATATAACTGCACTGCACAAGGGCAAATAAGACGTAGAACTCTTGGGCATCAACCTCCTCCTCTTCCTAGACTTCCCCATGGTGAGAGCCAGCTAGAGATACTGACACTGGTGTCAGGGCGTGACCTCAATTAATGGAATTAGACCACACCCCCTGATTATTATGTTATAAGAAAGTGAGCCATGCCCCATTATGAGAACCCAAGTAAATAAGTCATGCCCCCCATTATATGACATCACAAGTAAAGGGGTCACGCCCGGGGTGGGGGGGCAGGGAAGCATGACCGTGGCATTCTAATGATGACTTTACAAGAAGTGCCTTAGCATGAGATCGGCCATATTGAATGTAAAGGGCTCACACTTTGCCCTCAGGGGTGTTCTTGTGACAACTTTTTTAATATCACACCATGTACATACATATTCTTGCCTGAAATTTTCTTCACGTTTGTTCATTCTCTTCACAAAGATTTTGGGATGAGAGGTGGGATATATGACCCCAGAGGACTTTGGTCCCTGTAGCAGCCAATGACAGTGCAGCTTTCAGTTCATATTCTGCTCTTGGAAAATAAAAGCTATGCTGTGATTGGTTGCTAGGGGCAACAAGGACAGTTTTACTTTTAATCTGACCCGATGTATGAGATGATGGGAGTAATACATTGAGAAATTATGGGAGTAATATATTGTGTATGAGAAAGAGATGATAGGAGTGATACATTGTGTGAGATGACGGGAGTAATAAATTGTGAGATGATGGGAGAAAGAAATGATGGGAGTGATACATTATGTATAAGATGATGGGAGTGATGCATTGTGTGTGACATGATGGGAATAAGACATTGTGTGTTAGATGATAGAGGTGACACATTGTGTCTATGACGATAGGAGTGATACATTGTGTTTAAGATGATGGGAGTGATATATTACATATCAGATTGATGAAGAGATATGTTGTGCATGAGATTATGGATGTGATTCATTGTGTGTGAGATGATGGGAGTGATACATTGCAGATAAGATGATTGGAGTGATAAATTGTGTATGATTGGAAGGGAGTGATACATTGTATGGGAGATGATTAGAGTGCGTACAGATATTTATCTATAAGAAACATCTTAACAATACAACATTTTAAAGATATTTATGATACTTTACAGTGGATTATTGTGTAATATACAGGACTATACATGGATGCAGTGTAATATACAGGGCTATACATGGGGGCAGTGTAATGTATAGGACTATACATGGGGTCAGTATAATATACAGGACTATACATGGGGGCAGTGTAATATACAGGACTATACATGGGGGGCAGTGTAATATACAGGACTATACATGGGGGCAGTGTAATATACAGGACTATACATGGGGTGCAATGTAATATACAGGACTATACATGGGGGGCAGTGTAATATACAGGACTATACATGATGTGCAGTGTAATATACAGGACTATACATTGGGGGCAGTGTAATATACAGGACTATACATGATGTGCAGTGTAATATACAGGACTATACATGTGGGCAGTGTAATATACAGGACTATACATGGGGTCAGTGTAATATACAGGACTATACATGGGGTGTAGTACAACATACAGGACTATACATTGGGTGCAGTGTAATATACAGGAGTATACATGGGGTACAGTGTAATATACAGGACTATACATGGGGAGTAGTACAATATACAGGACTATACATTATGTGCAGTGTAATATACAGGACTATACATGGGGTGCAGTATAATATACAGGAGTCCACATGGGGTGTAGTACAACATACAGGACTTTACATTGGGTGCAGTGTAATATACAGGACTATACATGGGGAGTGAGTAGTACAATATACAGGACTATATATGGGGTGCAGTGTAATATACAGGACTATAAATGGGGTGCAGTATAATATACAGGAGTCCACATGGGGTGCAATGCAATATACAGGACTATACATGGGGTGCAGTATAATATACAGGACTATACATGGGGTGCAGTACAATATACAGGACTATACATGGGGTGCAATGTAATATACAGGACTATACATGGGGTGCAGTGAAATATACAGGACTATACATGGTGGACAGTGTATTATACAGGAGTATACATGGGATGAAGTGTAATATACAGGACTATATATGGGGTGCAATGTAATATACAGTCCTGATCAAAAGTTTAAGACCCCTTGAAAATTGTCAAAAAATCATATTTTACATTGTTGGATCTTAACAAGGTTCCAAGTAGAGCTTCAACATGCAACAAGAAGAAATGAGAGTGAGAAAAAACATTTTTTGAGCATTCAATTAATTGAAAATAATGATTAAACTGAAACAGGCTGTTTTTCAGCTGATCCAAATTTTAGGACCACATGCCTTTAAAAGGCCAAATCTGTGCAAAGATGTGGATTCATTGTCATTTTCTGTCAGGTAGTCACACGTTGTGATGGCAAAGGCAAAAAAACTCTCCCTTTTTGAATGTGGTCGGGATGTTGAACTGCATAAGCAGGGTCTCTCACATCGCGCCATCGCTGCTGAGGTAGGACGCAGTAAGACAGTCATTTGGAATTTCTTAAATGATCCTGAGGGTTATGGAACAAAAAAGTGGAAGACCCCAAAAAATGTCATCAGCACTGAGCCGGAAGATCCAATTGGCTGTCTGTCAACACCCTGGACGATTCTCGACCCAAATGAAGGCCCTTACTGGTGCTGACTGCAGCTCCATAACCATCAGACGGCATCTGAGACTGAAGGGCTTCAAAAACAAAAAAGGTCTTCAAAGACCTCGTCTCCTTGAACGCCACAGAACTGCTCGTTTGGACTTTGCAAGAGGGCACCAAACATGGGACATTCAAAGGTGGAAGAAAGTTTTATTCTCTGATGAGAAAAAATTTAACCTTGATGGTCCTGATGGTTTCCAACGTTACTAGCATGACAAGCAGATCCCACCTGAGATGTTTTCTACGCGCCACAGTGGAGGGGGCGCCATAATGGTCTGGGGTGCTTTTTCCTTCAGTGGAACAATGGAGCTTCAGGAAGTGCAGGGGTGTCAAACAGCCGCTGGCTATGTCCAGATGTTGCAGAGAGCATTCCTCATGACTGAGGGCCCTCGTCTGTGTGGTAACGACTGAGTTTTTCAACAGGACAACGCTACAGTACACAATGCCCGCAGGACAAGGGACTTCTTCCAGGAGAATAACATCACTCTTTTGGCCCATCCTGCGTGTTCCCCTGATCTAAATCCAATTGAGAACCTTTGGGGATGGATGGCAAGGGAAGTTTACAAAAATGGACAACAGTTCCAGACAGTAGATGGCCTTCGTGCGGCCGTCTTCACCACTTGGAGAAATGTTCCCACTCACCTCATGGAAATGCTTGCATCAAGCATGCCGAAACGAATTCTTGAACAATAACGGCGGAGCTACTCTTTACTGAGTTCATGTTTGGAAGTTGGATTTCTGTTTTGGGGGGGCTCAGTTTTTTTTTGGAAGTGTGGTCCTAAACTTTTGATCAGCTGAAAAACAGCCTGTTTCAGTTTATTCGTTGTTTTCATTAAATCAAATGCTCAAAAAATGTTTTGTCTCACTCCCATTTCTTCTTGTTGCATGTTGAAGCTCTACTTGGAACCTTGTTAACCACCTCCCGTTACACTAACGCTGAAAGGCGTCATTGCTGCAGTGCTCCCAGGTCACACTAACGCCGATCGGCGTCATCTCGCGTGAGCCGAGATTTCCTGTGAACGCGCGCACACAGGCTCGCGCGTTCACAGGATCGGAAGGTAAGCGAGTGGATCTTCAGCCTGCCAGTGGCGATCGTTCGCTGGCAGGCTGTAGATGCGATTTTTTTAACCCCTAACAGGTATATTAGACGCTGTTTTGATAACAGCGTCTAATATACCTGCTACCTGGTTCTCTGGTGGTCCCTTTTGCTTGGATCGACCACCAGAGGACACAGGCAGCTCAGTAATAAGTAGCACCAAACACCACTACACTACACCCCCCCCTGTCCCTTATTAACCCCTTATTAACCCCTGATCACCCTATATAGACTCCCTGATCACCCCCCTGTCATTGATCACCCCCCTGTCATTGATCACCCCCTGTAAGGCTCCATTCAGACGTCCATATGTTTTTTACGGATCCACGGATACATGGATCGGATCTGCAAAAAACATACGGACGTCTGAATGGAGCCTTACAGGGGGGTGATCAATGACAGGGGGGTGATCACCCCCCTGTCATTGATCAACCCCCTGTCATTGATCACCCCCTGTAAGGCTCCATTCAGACGGCCATATTTTTTTTACGTATCCATGTATACATGAATCGGATCCGCAAAACACATACGGACGTCTGAATGGAGCCTTACAGGGGGGTGATCACCCCATATAGACTCCCTGATCACCCCCCTGTCATTGATCACCCCCTTGTAAGGCTGGCTCCATTCAGAGGTCCGCATGTGTTTTGCGGATCCACGGATCCATGGATCGGATCCGCAAAACACATACGGACGTCTGAATGGAGCCTTACAGGGGGGTGATCAATGACAGGGGGGTGATCACCCCATATAGACTCCCTGATCACCCCCTGTCATTGATCACCCCCCTGTAAGGCTCCATTCAGACGGCCATATGTTTTTTACGTATCCACGGATACATGGATCGGATCCGCAAAACACATACGGACGTCTGA
This sequence comes from Bufo bufo, assembly GCF_905171765.1. Taxonomy (NCBI): domain Eukaryota; kingdom Metazoa; phylum Chordata; class Amphibia; order Anura; family Bufonidae; genus Bufo; species Bufo bufo. Next base: position 412,822,220 of record NC_053393.1, on the reverse strand, counting down.
ATGGATCCTTACAGGGGGGTGATCACCCCATATAGACTCCCTGATCACCCCCCTGTCATTGATCACCCCCTTGTAAGGCTGGCTCTATTCAGAGGTCCGTATGTGTTTTGCAGATCCACGGATCCATGGATCGGATCCGCAAAACACATACGGACGTCTGAATGGAGCCTTACAGGGGGGTGATCAATGACAGGGGGGGTGATCACCCCATATAGACTCCCTGATCACCCCTCTGTCATTGATCACCCCCCTGTCATTGATCACCCCCCTGTAAGGCTCCATTCAGACGGCCATATGTTTTTTACGTATCCACGGATACATGGATCAGATCCGCAAAACACATACGGACGTCTGAATGGAGCCTTACAGGGGGGTTATCACCCCATATAGACTCCCTGATCACCCCCCTGTCATTGATCACCCCCTTGTAAGGCTGGCTCCATTCAGAGGTCCGTATGTGTTTTGCGGATCCACGGATCCATGGATCGGATCCGCAAAACACATACGGATGTCTGAATAGAGCCTTACAGGGGGGTGATCAATGACAGGGGGGTGATCACCCCATATAGACTCCCTGATCACCCCTCTGTCATTGATCACCCCCCTGTCATTGATCACCCCCCTGTAAGGCTCCATTCAGATGGCCATATGTTTTTTACGTATCCACGGATAAATGGATCGGATCTGCAAAACACATACGGACGTCTGAATGGAGCCTTACAGGGGGGTGATCACCCCATATAGACTCCCTGATCACCCCCCTGTCATTGATCACCCCCTTGTAAGGCTGGCTCCATTCAGAGGTCCGTATGTGTTTTGCGGATCCACGGATCCATGGATCGGATCCGCAAAACACATACGGATGTCTGAATGGAGCCTTACAGGGGGGTGATCAATGACAGGGGGGTGATCACCCCATATAGACTCCCTGATCACCCCCCTGTCATTGATCACCCCCCTGTCATTGATCACCCCCCTGTAAGGCTCCATTCAGATGGCCATATGTTTTTTACGTATCCACGGATAAATGGATCGGATCCGCAAAACACATACGGACGTCTGAATGGAGCCTTACAGGGGGGTGATCACCCCATATAGACTCCCTGATCACCCCCCTGTCATTGATCACCCCCTTGTAAGGCTGGCTCTATTCAGAGGTCCGTATGTGTTTTGCGGATCCACGGATCCATGGATCGGATCCGCAAAACACATACGGACGTCTGAATGGAGCCTTACAGGGGGGTGATCACCCCATATAGACTCCCTGATCCCCCTCCTGTCATTGATCACCCCCTTGTAAGGCTGGCTCTATTCAGAGGTCCGTATGTGTTTTGCGGATCCACGGATCCATGGATCGGATCCGCAAAACACATACGGACGTCTGAATGGAGCCTTACAGGGGGGTGATCAATGACAGGGGGTGATCACCCCATATAGCCTCCCTGATCACCCCCTGTCATTGATCACCCCCCTGTCATTGATCACCCCCTGTAAGGCTCCATTCAGACGTCCATATGTTTTTTACGGATCCACGGATACATGGATCGGATCTGCAAAAAACATACGGACGTCTGAATGGAGCCTTACAGGGGGGTGATCAATGACAGGGGGTGATCACCCCATATATACTCCCTGATCACCCCCCTGTCATTGATCACCCCCCTGTCATTGATCACCCCCTTGTAAGGCTCCATTCAGACGGCCATATGTTTTTTACGTATCCATGGATACATGAATCGGATCCGCAAAACACATACGGACGTCTGAATGGAGCCTTACAGGGGGGTGATCACCCCATATAGACTCCCTGATCACCCCCCTGTCATTGATCACCCCCTTGTAAGGCTGGCTCCATTCAGAGGTCCGCATGTGTTTTGAGGATCCACGGATCGGATCCGCAAAACACATACGGACGTCTGAATGGAGCCTTACAGGGGGGTGATCACCCCATATAGACTCCCTGATCACCCCCCTGTCATTGATCACCCCCTTGTAAGGATGGCTCTATTCAGAGGTCCGTATGTGTTTTGCGGATCCACGGATCCATGGATCGGATCCGCAAAACACATACGGACGTCTAAATGGAGCCTTACAGGGGGGTGATCACCCCATATAGACTCCCTGATCACCCCCTGTCATTGATCACCCCCTTGTAAGGCTGGCTCTATTCAGAGGTCCGTATGTGTTTTGCGGATCCACGGATCCATGGATCGGATCCGCAAAACACATACGGACGTCTGAATGGAGCCTTACAGGGGGGTGATCACCCCATATAGACTCCCTGATCACCCCCCTGTCATTGATCACCCCCCTGTCATTGATCACCCCCCTGTAAGGCTCCATTCAGACGGCCATTCATTTTTTACGTATCCACGGATACATGGATCGGATTCGCAAAACACATACGGACGTCTGAATGGAGCCTTACAGGGGGGTGATCACCCCATATAGACTCCCTGATCACCCCCCTGTTATTGATCACCCCCTTGTAAGGCTGGCTCCATTCAGACGTCCGTACGTGTTTTGCGGATCCGATCCATGTATCCGTGGATCCGTAAAAAACATATGGACGTCTGAATGGTGCCTTACAGGGGGGTGATCAGTGACAGGGGGGTGATCACCCCATATACACTCCCTGATCACCCCCCTGTCATTGATCACCCCCCTGTAAGGCTCCATTCAGACATTTCTTTGGCCCAAGTTAGCGGAAATAGTTTTTTTTTTTTTTTTTCTTACAAAGTCTCCTATTCCACTAACTTGTGTAAAAAAATAAAATCTCACATGAACTCAGCATCCAAATGCTTAAAATTTTTTAGACATTTATATTCCAGACTTCTTCTCACGCTTTAGGGCCCCTAAAATGCCAGGGCAGTATAAATACCCCACATGTGACCCCATTTCGGAAAGAAGACACCCCAAGGTATTCCGTGAGGGGCATATTGAGTCCATGAAAGATTGACATTTTTGTCCCAAGTTAGGCTACTTTCACACTTGCGTTGTTCTTTTCCGGCATAGAGTTCCGTCACAGGGGCTCTATACCGGAAAAGAACTGATCAGTTTTATCCCCATGCATTCTGAATGGAGAGTAATCCGTTCAGTTTGCATCAGGATGTCTTCAGTTCAGTCGTTTTGACTGATCAGGCAAAAGAGAAAACCGCAGCATGCTACGGTTTTCTCTCCGGCGAAAAAAACTGAAGACTTGCCTGAATGCCGGATCCGGCATTTTTTCCCATACGAATCTATTAGCGCCGGATCCGGCATTCAGAATACCGGAATGCCGGATCCGACCTTCCGGCCTGCGCATGCGCAGACCGATAAAAATGTTGGTCAAATGCCAACCGATAAAAATCTTGGTCAAATGCCAACTTTGTATAAAAAAAATAGGAAAAGTTGTCTTTTGCCGAGATATTTCTCTCACCCAGCATGGGTATATGTAAAATGACACCCCAAAACACATTGCCCTACTTCTCCTGAGTACGGCGATACCAGATGTGTGACACTTTTTTGCAGCCTAGGTGGGCAAAGGGGCTCACATTCCAAAGAGCACCTTTAGGATTTCACAGGTCATTTTTTTACACATTTTGATTTCAAACTACTTCCCACACATTAGGGCCCCTAAATTGCCAGGGCAGTATAACTACCCCACAAGTGACCCTATTTTGGAAAGAAGACACCCAAAGGTATTCCGTGAGGGTCATGGCGAGTTCCTAGAATTTTTTATTTTTTGTCACAAGTTAGCGGAAAATTATGATTTTATTTTTTCTTTTTTTTCTTATTTTTTGTCACATATTCCACTACTGCCCTGACAATTTAGGGGCCCAAATGTGTGGTAAGTAGTTTGAAATCAAAATCTGTAAGAAATGGCCGGTGAAATCCTAAAGGTGCTCTTTGGAATGTGGGCCCATTTGCCCACCTAGGCTGCGAAAAAGTGTCACACATATGGTATCGCCGTACTCAGGAGAAGTTGGGCAATGTGTTTTGGGGTGTCTTTTTACATGTACCCATGCTGCGTGAGATAAATATCTCGGCAAAAGACAACTTTTCCCATTTTTTTATACAAAGTTGGCATTTGACCGAGATATTTATCTCACCCAGCATGGGTATATGTAAAATGACACCCCAAAACACATTGCCCAACTTCTCCTGAGTACGGCGATACCAGATGTGGGGCCCACATTCCAAAGAGCACCTTTAGGATTTCACAGGTCATTTTTTACACATTTTGATTTCAAACTACTTACCACACATAAGGGCCCCTAGAATGCCAGGGCAGTATAACTACCCCACAAGTGACCCCATTTTGGAAAGAAGACACCCCAAGGTATTTCGTGATGGGCATAGTGAGTTCATGGAAGTTTTTATTTTTTGTCACAAGTTAGTGGAATATGAGACTTTGTAAGGAAAGAAAATATATAATAAAAATCATCATTTTCCGCTAACTTGTGACAAAAAATAAAAAGTTCTATGAACTCACTATGCCCATCAGCAAATACCTTAGGGTGTCTACTTTCCGAAATGGGGTCATTTATGGGGTTTTTCTACTGTCTGGGCATTGTAGAACCTCAGGAAACATGACAGGTGCTCAGAAAGTCAGAGCTGCTTCAAAAAGCGGAAATTCACATTTTTGTACCATAGTTTGTAAACGCTATAGCTTTTACACAAACCATTTTTTTTTACCCAAACATTTTTTTTTTTATCAAAGACATGTAGAACAGTAAATTTAGAGAAAAATTTATATATGGATGTCGTTTTTTTGGAAAAATTTTACAACTGAAAGTAAAAAAAAGTCATTTTTTGGCAAAAAAATCGGTAAATTTCGATTAATAACAAAAAAAGTAAAAATATCAGCAGCAATGAAATACCACCAAATGAAAGCTCTATTAGTGAGAAGAAAAGGAGGTAAAATTCATTTGGGTGGTAAGTTGCATGACCGAGCAATAAACCGCTAAAGTTGTGGAGTGCCGATTTGTAAAAAAGGGCCTGGTCACTAGGGGGGTATAAACCTGTGGTCCTTAAGTGGTTAAGATCCAGCCATGCTAAATATTATTTTTTGCCATTTTTCAAGTGGTCTTAAACTTTTGATCAGGACTGTACTAGACTATACATGGTGGACAGTGTAATATACAGGACTATACATGGGGAGCAATAGAATATATAAGAATAAAAATGGGGTGCAGCATAACATCACTCCCTCCCACAGCCGCCTCCAACATACAGTCTCATGTAAATAACATCCCCCTGCCCCAGCCCCCTCCAACATACAGTCCCATGTAAATAACATAATCCCCTACCACCGCCGCCTCCAACATACAGTCCTATGTAAATAACATCACTCCCTTCTACAGCCACTATCAACATACAGTCCCATGTGGATAACATGACCCCCTCCCTAGCCATCTTCAACACACAGTTCCATGTACATAACATCCCTCCCTTCAGCCCTAACATACAGTCCCAGTTAAATAACCACAACTCCCAGCATTGCTCTGCCTCTCCCTTCACTTACCTCTCCTGATGTAGCTTCTCCCCCTCTTCACTGCCCCCCTCTCCTGCACTGGTCACATGATGGTGACCTCATCGCATGTCCTTCTCAACCACTGACTGTTTTACTGGTCACATGACCTGTGATGTCACCACTGGTCCTTCAGCTCTTCCACCGCATTAGATTCAATTGTATTGCCGTCCTGTGGATGGCAATACAGTTGTATCTATTTGGCAGGCAGGACATTCAGGGCCTGGGACAAAACATCAGGGGCCCAGGCACCGAATGTTTTAACCTAGCAACGCCCTTATATACAGGACTATACATCTATATGTAAGCCGTGTACCGGGGTGGGCTCCCCAGGATACAGCAAAGTCACAGACAAGAAAAGCGACACTGACACCAGCTTTATATGCAAGAAACTTTACTTTAACAATAGTGAAAACACAACAATATAAGTATACACAGAATAGTGGTAGGTTGTGGTGGCTCACTAGCAAGTAGTTAAGGTATGGTGCTGCAAGCTCATATAGAGGGAATCACCCCACCCTCTCTTAAAGGCAAATGTAGTAATAGAGTAATGAGCGAGCACTCATACACTTGGCAACCAAATTGACATGTGCAGAAAATATTTATTATATCCCCATAAAATACAAGTAATAAAATTTATAAGAACAATGTAGCAATAATATACAACATTACAGTCACATATTGTGGTAGATATGATCAACACTATATTCATATGACTCAATAGTGTCTATAAATTCAATAATATATATCACACCAAGAAACTTCAAGTATATGCTGTTATTTGGGAAGAGGGGGTATTATCTTCTAGCGCTCTATCCCAATTTGGGAAACTGAATGTCACTAAAAATGTTGTAGGTGTATTCACTGGGAGCGCAATATGTTCATAAAGTGTCCACAGGAATCCTGATAATGTGAAAAGTCTCTTATAGCTGATCCTTTTAAGCTCGATATGAGCTTTGGATTGGAGAAAACTTTAAATCGATGTTTGGCTTACCGTCTAGCGTCTGCTGTCTCCCTATTGCTTCAATGGAGCTTTAAATATTTGCCGGCTTATTCAGTCGCTCCATACAGCAAGCTGGTTTAAATTTCGCAGGAGTTCCAAAGATCGCAGGAGTTGCCACTCTGTTCCGCAATTTCCTTTGGTGCAGCTTTCGACGATAAGAATAGTTAATCCTTTACTGTAGAGATTTTCTTCTGTATGGCCATACAGTATTATCGGAGGCTTTTCAATGCAGGTACATCACTTGTTTCACCATACGCGTTACGGGTAGATTCACTCTCCCTTCCTCAGTGGTCAAGTGTCTGCCTGCTCTGCCTCCATTTTTATCCATTCCTTTGATTGCTTCCTAAATCTCGGACACCTGTTGTTCATGCTACTCCCAGTTTGCAAGGGAATCCTCCCACATAATCAAGGGATAATTCTATACAGCCTTGATTTAAAAAAAAAAAAAAAAAAAATTTCTTTTTTCTTTTTTTTTTTTTCTCTTTTTCTTTTTCTTTTTCCTCTTGCAGTTTCCATGCGTTTTTTATGCGTTTTTTGGGGACACATGCGTTTTTTGGCCCAGATGTCCCAATTGGTGTGATATATCATTATGTGAAATATAAACTTGATATCTGATTGCCAACACTTATAAAATGACTTTTTATAATAAAATATTATTAAACAAATTTTCAAGATTAAAATATCAATACAAGAATATAAAACAATAAATAATAAATGTGAGGAATCTTGAAAGTTTCATAGGAATCCTAGAGTTTGATACAATTATTCGGATTTGATAGACCACTTGACCACTGAGGAAGGGAGAGTGAATCTACCCGTAACGCGTATGGTGAAACAAGTGATGTACCTGCATTGAAAAGCCTCCGATAATACTGTATGGCCATACAGAAGAAAATCTCTACAGTAAAGGATTAACTATTCTTATCGTCGAAAGCTGCACCAAAGGAAATTGCGGAACAGAGTGGCAACTCCTGCGATCTTTGGAACTCCTGCGAAATTTAAACCAGCTTGCTGTATGGAGCGACTGAATAAGCCGGCAAATATTTAAAGCTCCATTGAAGCAATAGGGAGACAGCAGACGCTAGACGGTAAGCCAAACATCGATTTAAAGTTTTCTCCAATCCAAAGCTCATATCGAGCTTAAAAGGATCAGCTATAAGAGACTTTTCACATTATCAGGATTCCTGTGGACACTTTATGAACATATTGCGCTCCCAGTGAATACACCTACAACATTTTCAGTGACATTCAGTTTCCCAAATTGGGATAGAGCGCTAGAAGATAATACCCCCTCTTCCCAAATAACAGCATATACTTGAAGTTTCTTGGTGTGATATATATTATTGAATTTATCGACACTATTGAGTCATATGAATATAGTGTTGATCATATCTACCACAATATGTGACTGTAATGTTGTATATTATTGCTACATTGTTCTTATAAATTTTATTACTTGTATTTTATGGGGATATAATAAATATTTTCTGCACATGTCAATTTGGTTGCCAAGTGTATGAGTGCTCGCTCATTACTCTATTACTACATTTGCCTTTAAGAGAGGGTGGGGTGATTCCCTCTATATGAGCTTGCAGCACCATACCTTAACTACTTGCTAGTGAGCCACCACAACCTACCACTATTTTTTGTACGCACTATTCACCCCTGTGTGTGAGCTCCTTTACAGTAGATTATGGACATTTGGCACCACATTGAAAGCAAAAAGGCAAAGGAAGAAAATTTTAAATTTGATGATATGCAGGATGATGTTTTTAGTAGCGATAAAGCTATGGCAGATGTCTTTAGAGAATTAGAGGGACTGCTACAGAAACAACTCAGACAGTATTGGGAGATAAGGTCCCTACAGCAGTATATAGAGCATGGTAAAATTCCTAAGGGGTTAATTTTGAATAAAACCCCAGCACAAGATCTCCTGGATGAGGAGTTTGAGGTGGAATGGAACAGATTACAATTCTCCTGTTCCATTTCACTCATGCAACTCATAATAAAAAGGAGAACAGCACTATTGGAAGTGCTGAATCAAAAAATTGGAAAATTAAAAGACCACCTTGAAAAATTCTCTAGAAATAGTGAATTTGAAATGTGGCAACAAAGACTCTGTAGTGGATTAGATAAAATTGAGAGTGAGATCATTAATAAAAAAACTAAAAAACACCAGAATACACAGAGAAATCACCAGGGTGAAAGATCTGGGGAACAAATTCCCTTATCACAGAATGAGATCCCAAAAGGGAAGAAAAGGGAAGGGGATAGGGATCGGCAGGGCTTATCAGACAGCTACTCAATCTCTGTAACAAACAGATATGAGGAGCTGTCTGATCGGCATTTTTTAGATCATACCCCAGCACATCACAGAGCACGAATACGGCACAGAGAAAGGACACCTCCCAATCACAGTTTAGAATCACCGACACATCACTACAATTTAAGACCCAAGAGCACTTATCAATACCAGAACACAGGGAAGGGACAACATCACATATCACAGAGACAGGATCACCATGCACCCCAAAAGATGAACCACATAGAACAAGTAAGATACCAACACTCAAGACACAGAGGAGGGTCAGAAAGACAAGACGAAGTAAGAGGAAGAGACACATATCACAAAAGACATCACTAGCAACGGATCTCAGCGCAATAATTAACTTAAGTTCAACCACCCTGACTAAAACCCAAAATAATCTGTTAGAGAAAGGTCTGAAGTTTGCCCCCACCAATAAGATGGATAAATTCTCTACGTATATAGGAGTACAAAAACTAATAAGGAATATCTGCCTCAAAAAATATTTTATCAAAAATCCAATTGTGAGGAATGAGAAAGTGATAGTTGAAAAAAACGTAAAAAAGACAAAAAACCCTAACAAAAACCTCCTAAAAAATAAATCAAATATGTTCCCAAGGAGTGAAATCAGTAAAGAAATAGGAGCCTTTCAGAAGTGTGTAGAGGAAGATATTTGCAAACTAAAAGCTAGACCAAGAGCCACAAACAATCTTACCAGAGGAGAGTTTGAGGCATTGAAACTACTACAAAAAAACCACTCCATCACTATACGCCCCGCGGACAAGGGAGGTGCGGTAGTGGTGATGGACACAATTAATTATAATAGGGAATGTCTCCGACAACTCTCAGATGGGGAGACCTATCAAAAATTGGGGGGAGACCCCCTTGAGAGATTTGAGTTGGAGCTCAGGAGATACAGTATGGACGGATTGGATAATGGTACGATATCACAGCAGGAACTGGATTTCATTTTGGGCACACAGAGGAGGCTACCATGCTTCTACTGTCTGCCCAAAGTGCACAAAAATCCGAATGATCCCCCAGGACGCCCTATCGTCTCAGGGATTGGATCTATCACATCCAACCTGTCCAAATATATAGACGTACAGTTACAGCCAATAGTCAAGAAAACCAATTCCTATATTAAAGATACGACCCAAATCATACAGATTCTGGAAAACTTAGATGTCCAGACTGGATGGATTATGGGTACACTTGATGTTCAGTCACTTTATACTGTGATTGAACATCAGCAAGGAATTGATGCTGTAAAAATGCAATTAATAAGAGATGGCTCGTATGGAGCAATAAAAAAAGAGTTTATAACGAAAGGAATAGAGTATATCCTGAGCCACAACTACTTCTTTTTTGAGGGGGAATTCTTCCTGCAGAAGCGGGGGTACCGCCATGGGGACCAGATTCGCCCCCAGCTATGCTAATTTATTCTTGGCCGAGTGGGAATATAACCACATCAAGCCAAGGCTGGGGACGGATCTGGCCCTGTGGCGCCGTTATATAGATGATGTGATCTTCATCTGGAAAAAGAGTAAAGAAGAATTGGAAAAATTCCTAGAAACAATCAATATTAATAATTTAAATCTGGTCTTTACCTCAAACATACAGGAGAGCACCGAATTCTTGGATTTATTAATCACACAATCTGATAATAAATATATATGTGAGACATTTTGTAAATCCACAGCTAGAAATAGTTATATCGATTTTTCTAGCTGTCACCTGCCGAAATGGCTGACAAATGTTCCCTCTGGTCAGTTCCGTAGGATTAAGCGGAACTGCACAGAGGGACATACTTTTGAGATGGAAGCCATTGAGATGAAAAGACAATTTATTGAGAAGGAATATCCTGAAAACTTAGTGGAGGAGTCACTCAACCAAATTAGGAAATTAGATAGAAGAGAGTTCTTTAATAAGGAGGACAATAAAGATAAAAATGAGATGGATAATGAGGAAGATAAAACACTAAATAAAGAAGCCATGAGAGTTGTTCTTCCATTTAATGAGAATTATAGGAAGATTCAGAAAATTATTAAAACCCATTGGCACCATGTGTTGAATGACAAAATTGTGGGACACTTACTCCCGACTGTTCCGACGATTACCTTCACTAGGGCACCCAATCTAGGTATCAAGGTGGCCCCTACCATAAAACCGTGGAAACAGAATAAGTTGAGTTTTTCAGGAACTTGGCTGAGTTTGAAGGGTTTTTATAAATGTGGAAGGTGTATGGGTTGTAGAATGAATAAAAAACCCCGCCTGACGACTAATGTCCCCTCGACTCAGAACAACTATAATTGGGAGATAGAAGATTGTCTTACATGTGACTCCAGTGGAGTTATCTACCTTCTCCAGTGCCCCTGTAACAGACAATATATAGGACGTACCAAGAGGCCATTCAAAAAAAGAGTGGCCGAACATATTGCCAACATCAGGAAGGGGTACGATAAACATTCCCTATCTAAACATTATAAAGAGATGCATAATCAGGATCCATCAAGTCTGGTGTTTACGGCACTGGAGAAGGTGGAGAAACACTGGAGAGGCGGTGATTTTATCAGACAAATGTCTAGGATAGAATCCAGACGCATTTATGAATTTGGATCTCTACAACCGAAAGGCCTTAATTCGGAGTTGGAAATTTTTGGATTTATGTAGGTTGGATGTCTCGAGGCCGACGGCACGTCGCATGCTAGGCCGTCTATCAGCGCTGCGACGTGTCCTTGGCTCCGAGATACCCACCCTTCTTTCTCTATCAAATCCGAATAATTGTATCAAACTCTAGGATTCCTATGAAACTTTCAAGATTCCTCACATTTATTATTTATTGTTTTATATTCTTGTATTGATATTTTAATCTTGAAAATTTGTTTAATAATATTTTATTATAAAAAGTCATTTTATAAGTGTTGGCAATCAGATATCAAGTTTATATTTCACATAATGATATATCACACCAATTGGGACATCTGGGCCAAAAAACGCATGTGTCCCGAAAAAACGCATAAAAAACGCATGGAAACTGCAAGAGGAAAAAGAAAAAGAAAAAGAGAAAAAAAAAAAAAAGAAAAAAGAAATTTTTTTTTTTTTTTTTTTTTAAATCAAGGCTGTATAGAATTATCCCTTGATTATGTGGGAGGATTCCCTTGCAAACTGGGAGTAGCATGAACAACAGGTGTCCGAGATTTAGGAAGCAATCAAAGGAATGGATAAAAATGGAGGCAGAGCAGGCAGACACTTGACCACTGAGGAAGGGAGAGTGAATCTACCCGTAACGCGTATGGTGAAACAAGTGATGTACCTGCATTGAAAAGCCTCCGATAATACTGTATGGCCATACAGAAGAAAATCTCTACAGTAAAGGATTAACTATTCTTATCGTCGAAAGCTGCACCAAAGGAAATTGCGGAACAGAGTGGCAACTCCTGCGATCTTTGGAACTCCTGCGAAATTTAAACCAGCTTGCTGTATGGAGCGACTGAATAAGCCGGCAAATATTTAAAGCTCCATTGAAGCAATAGGGAGACAGCAGACGCTAGACGGTAAGCCAAACATCGATTTAAAGTTTTCTCCAATCCAAAGCTCATATCGAGCTTAAAAGGATCAGCTATAAGAGACTTTTCACATTATCAGGATTCCTGTGGACACTTTATGAACATATTGCGCTCCCAGTGAATACACCTACAACATTTTCAGTGACATTCAGTTTCCCAAATTGGGATAGAGCGCTAGAAGATAATACCCCCTCTTCCCAAATAACAGCATATACTTGAAGTTTCTTGGTGTGATATATATTATTGAATTTATCGACACTATTGAGTCATATGAATATAGTGTTGATCATATCTACCACAATATGTGACTGTAATGTTGTATATTATTGCTACATTGTTCTTATAAATTTTATTACTTGTATTTTATGGGGATATAATAAATATTTTCTGCACATGTCAATTTGGTTGCCAAGTGTATGAGTGCTCGCTCATTACTCTATTACTACATAAGTATACACAGACTAAGTTATACCCCAGGCCCACAGTCACCGTCCCTGTCCGAGGGACAGGCCTAGCCCGATGGCGCACACAGCAAAGCCTGCAAGTCATGCCGTGCCGCTAAAGAGGACACACCTAGCTGGTGGCGGACGCAGCAGAGCCTGCAAGTCAAATACTGCGCCGCAGTCCTGTACAGTAAGGCCTAGCAAAACATATAACCCTAACTATCTAACTACTATAAGGCCTAGGCTAGTCTCTGTTACTTTAGGCGCGACACAGTAGAATACAATCAGTAACCAGGTGTACTGACCTGCGTCCGTTCTGGGCCCGAGGATGCCGCTTACCCGGGATGGCACCAACCTCTCAGCAACTGTGCGGCCTTGCTTAATAATAAGACTTCTGCCCACATGCTGTACTCTGTCTTCCTGGAGCAATCTCTCTTTCAAAGAGCCGGATACAGTAAGGGGACAACAGCTAATCTCCTTCCTCTGCGTGTCCATTCACTCCCGGACATCCACAAGCCAGGATGGAATCGGATTCAGTCTCTCAAAGAACATTGCTTTCACCATGTCAGATCAGCACTTCCTGGTTTTCAGAAGCAGCTAGTATGAGTCATCATCTGCTTTGCATATGCAGATCCCAGAGTGTGCTGACTGTGCTGCAAAACAGTGGCCTCTAGTGCCCGGAATACCAAATGACAGCTTCAATACAATTTAAACATAAACATTTACAGGCAGAGTTTATCCACATACATGGGGTGCAGTGTAATATACAGGACTACATGTGGGGGGTAATGTAATATACATGTAACCCCTGCAGAGAAGTCAAATGATGCTGCTGTCCATTACAAGTAGGGACTCACAGCAGCAGGCATTAGTGGTGATTCTCCTGAGGTGAAGTGGACTATGTCCCATGATCACTTGCCCCTCTCTGCAGGCACTAGCAGGGGGACCAGTTGGAAAGGCTAAAGAAGCTGCAGCCATCTTAGGCTACTTTGACATCAGAGTTTTGGCTTCCCAGTTTTGAGATTCGGCAGAGGATCTCAAAACCGGGCCAAAATGCTTCCGTTTTGTCCTAATGCATTCTGAAAGGAAAGAGATCTGTTCAGGTAACATCTGTTCCGGCAGGATTGCATTTTCGAGCCGGACACAAAAACTCTGCTTGCAGCTGTTTTGTGTCCGGTTTATAAAATGGATCAAAATGGATCCGGCACCAAAGACAATGGTTGTCAATGGGTGCCGTTTCTGATAATATCTGCTTTCATCACTGCATATTCTCATTATGTGACTATGATGATGCAATAAATAGTCCAACTCCCTGTCAGCCATTTTGTTGGACCTGCAGCAAGTGGCACCTGGACCAAGTGGCACAGCCACAAAGGTAAACAACTATCTATCTATTTATCTATCTATCTAAATATACCGTATATACACACTACTAACAAAACGTTAGAGATATTTGGCTTTCGGGTGAAGTTTATGGAAAACGTAAAAAATTCAGGCTAAAGTGATATTATATCATAAAAGTAGGGCATTCAAGTAGAAGCATGCAATGGTGAATTCCTCATCTCAAATAATTTTTTGAAACAAAAGCCAGCAACATTGGTGGGTATTCCTCAGGGGCGTTGCTAGGTTAAAACATTTGGGGCCTGGGCCCCGGATGTTTTGTCCCAGGCCCGAATGTACTGCCTGCCAGATAGATACAACTGTTTGGCCATCCCCAGGACAGGAGTGATGTTATTTACATGGGACTGAATGTTGATGGAGGCTGTGGGAGTGATGTTATTTACATGGGACTGAATGTTGAGGGGGTAATGTTGTTTACATGGGATTGCATGTTGTTGGCAGCTAGGGAGGGGGTAATATCATTTACATGGGACTGTACGAATGTAGCAGGGTTAGCACACATGCTTTGAGACATGTTATCTAAACTAAATGCGAATAATTGCGTTAAGCAATTGCTTTTCAATGGCCTTTGTTTCAAGATAACGCAATGAGTTAAGATATTTGAGATAAGAGTGTGTGTGTTACCCCTGCTACATCTGTATGTTGAATACAGCTGAGGAGGGAAATAGTGTTGTTTACATGGGACTATATATTACAGGGGCTGAAGGGAGGGAAGTGATGGGAGGGAGGGAAGTGATGTAGTGTGAGAGGCGGATGGAGGGAAATAGTATAATTTACATGGGACTGTATGGTGAAGGGGCTGAGGAATTATAATTTCTGAGTACACTAAAGGGAGGAATATAACTACAGAGGGCACTGCAGGGGGCATTATAAATACTTGGCCACTGAAGCGGCATTATAACAGAAGAGAACGATATAAATACTGGGGGCACTGTAGGGGTATTTTAGATCCAGGGGACATTATAGGCGTTCTTATTACTACTGGGGGCTTTATAGGATGGACTTATTTCTACTAATAGTACTATGGGGGGCTTATTACTACTGAGTGGTCTGTAGAGAGCTTTATTACCACTGGGGGAACAATAGGGGGGCCTTATTTCTACTGGGGGCTCTGTGAGGGCATTATTAAACTTGAGGGTTCTTCTACTAATGGGGGCACTCTTGGCGAGCATTATCTCTGTTGGGGGAACTGTAGAAGGCAGTATTAACAATGAAGGCATTTTAGAAGGGAATTACTATCGGTAGGACTTTGAGGAGCACTATTACTATGGGGGGACTATCTGTATGGCACTAATTTTTCTTAATGATAGTATCTGGTGGTATTGGGGAGCACAGAGAGCAGCAGAATAACACTGTTGGGACTCCAGGTTGGGGGATGATGATAGAAAAGTGAGGAAGCTAAGATGTCTGTGTGTCACACTCTGCAGAGGCGAGACTCGGCTGAAAGAAGTTGTCCGGACCGAATGGAGAAGATAATGACAGAGAAGATCTAGATCAGAGGAGACGTCACCTGGGAAGCCCTGGATGTGACAGGTACGTGCTGCTGTATAGCAAGTACAGTAAAATTAGGTGTGCGGAGGCGGGGGCGACTTTTAGATTTGGGCCATATTCACTGGGGCTTGGGCCCCGGATCTTTTGAGATCATAGCAACGCCCCTGCCCCCTTGACTTCAACACCCTTATTCCACTTTGTCTCCAGTGATCAGATGCCCTCAGAATAGAAGGAGACTTCTTACTGCTTGACTGCATTATCATCAGGAAATCTTTGCTCACACAAAAATTTCTTCAGGTTCCAAAAGAGAAAATAATCACTGGGAACCAGATCTGGACTGTAGGTTGGGTGGTTAAGCTCCCTAAAGCGGCATTCCCTGATAGCAGCTTGTGATTTGCGAGACTTGTGAGCTGGTGCATTGTCATGAAGCAGGAACACACCAGCCGACAACTTTCCACAGCGTTTCTCTTTGATTGTCTCATGTAATGCCTTCGTTGTTGAAGCATATGTGTCTTCAGTAATTGTTGTCTTGTGTGGCATGAATTCCAGTAATAAAATGCCTTTTGTATCCTAAAAAACTGTTGCCATGATCTTTCCAGCTGACTGCTGCACACAAAATTTCTTTGGAGTTATTGACCCCTTGTGATTCCACTACATGCACCATGCTCTGAGGATCATGGTGGTGGACCCATGTTTCATCACCCGTAATAATTTGAGAATAGAAGTTTCCTAGATTTTCTTTAGGCAGGTCTAAATTATCTTGGCTACATTGCTAAAGACAATCGCCCACCGAAAACAGACTTTTGACATCATCAATTCCCACACTCAATATATTTTTAAATCTGTATATTTTTAAATCAGTATATTTTTATATTTGTATACTTTTATATTTGTATACTTTTATATGTATATTTTTATACCATAACAATATACGGAATACAATATTTGGGTCATAGTGCCGCCTATGTAGGAAGTTTACATATATAGACATTCACTATGTATATTTATGGATATATCACCATTATGAGAAATGAAAATCAGTGTTCCTGACTATAAGCAACCGTAGATGTTAATTATATTACATACAGTAGTTTATTACATCAAGAAGAATGTTTAGCCCAAAAAACACATATATTAAAAAAAAAAACGCAGAAAAATCGCAACAAGTACTATTAATAAAACGCATTATAGCACAATTCCTCTTTCCAATTGAGGAAAATTTGGAGCAGCAGGTACTTGCAATTTGGACCCAATTAGAGACAATATAAAGAATGGAGGCTAGACGGGCAACACTTGACCACTGAGGAAGGGATAGCGTACCATCCCGAAACGCGTCTGGTAGAACAAGTGGACGTACCCGCAACGAAGTCCTCCTAAAAACTGTATGACCATACAGAACGAATCGTGAAGAAACAAAGTAAAGAACAAGGAACAAACATATTTCCTCCGATCCCAGGACTTGAATATATTCGTGGTGAAAGAGCGCGCGAGCTCCCGCGAGATTTGTGCTACACCCGCGAGATCCGAAGGCTCGAGGAGAACGGCGGGACACGCTGGTAAAAATCCGCACCGCTCGCTCCTCGCCAAGTGATCGGAAGACATCCGAACTACACTTTGGCAAGGAGGTAAGCCAAACATCTTTAAAGATTGTCCCTGTACATCAGCAAAAATGGGAGTCCAAGAAGCATAAGGAAAGACTCTATGCGCAGTGTTATACGATCTATTGGGAAATACACCATTGTGCCTTTTCTGTTACTTTGCGATATATGCACCCAAAGAGTGACATTCTATTAGTGATTCTAATATAGGAGAAACATCAATTGCTCAAAGTGGTTTAACAATAGCAAGTGTGAAATGGCGGCAGACCAAATACAGGTTGCTTAAATATAGTCATCTGCACAGTAAATAATTTTTGTCTGTATTGTACTATATGCTATTTTATTGTCTTATTGTTATTCTTAAATTGTTTTCTTAAAGTTTTTATGCGTATATGTGAATTTATCATTGAATAGATTTTCTATATATTTCAATTGGATGCCGAATGCATGAGTGCTCGCCCATTTTTCCGCATATATAAATACTTACCAATAGAGGGTTGGGTGTTCCCCTTTTTTGTGCTTGTAGCACCACACCAGAGCTAATCACGAGTGAGACACCTTAGTCTATTGAAATCATGAATGATACTGGAAACTGTGCCAACTCAAATGCCTAATTCATGGCCTCCACTTTACGGCAAATTTCCTCTGAAAATGCTTTGACAGTTCTCCCAGAACGGGGGTCATCTTCAATTGATTCCCTACCCCATTTAAACTGCTTGGCCCAAAACTTTACTTGGTAGTAGGAAGGTGCATTATCGCCATATTTCGCAATCATACTTTCATGGATTTCTTTAGGCTGCTTTTCACCTTTTCAAGGAATTGAATTACTGAATGAAGCTCCAAATCACCTGCACTGTACTGCACTTGCCATCCTGTCACTTTCAGTGCTTTCATCAGACTTTGATCTTTCAGATTAAGTTCTGAAGCCCTACAATGCCACACGAAAAAAAGAGTGGTACAAAAAGCTGGCCGTGCACCTCGTACAGATGACGCTGTACAATGCGTTTGTGCTTTTTAAATCTAGAGGCCATCCAACAACATTCCTACAGTCTCAAGAGGTGGTGATAAAGGCCCTAATTTTTTCTAGCCAAGCAATCACGGGCCCCAGTACTTCTGGAAGGTGCCCGAGTTGTACCAGGGCAACATTTTCATGGTGAAGTCCCCCAACAGCGAGAATGGGAAGGACCCAAAAAAGATGCAGAGTGTGTTCCAAAAGGGGGATAAGGAAAGACACCATTCACCATTGCGAAACCTGCCCTGAAAAACCTGGCCTGTATGTAAAGGGGGAATATAAATTACTAATATTTATGCAAATATCAATAATTAATATTCATAAATAGGAGGAGTCGTCTAGTGATGACTCCACCTATTTATACCTTAAATAAAGAATAATACTTTCACTTTACCTTACGCTGATCACTAAACTAGCTGCAAGCGCCTAACTGAGCTAACTACCGCAAATAAACACACGTTACAGAATAGGTATAATACAAATAATACATGATATTTATTATCAACCTACAGTGCACAATACACACAATACAGCACCATAAATACAGCACTAAATACACTATTCAATCCCAAGTTCCACCCACAAACTAACTATACAGTACAAACACACACATACATTAGCAGCCCACCCAACCTGGACTAAAAACTATCCCTACAGGGAAATGAAGGGTTAAATACCACTGATTGTAAGGGCATTGATGGGATAGGGTATAGGGGTAATTGTTGGTGGGATAGGGGGTGATATTGTAGGGGTTAATGGTGGGACCGAGCAGGGGTTATAGGGGTTTATCAGGGATAGTGGTAAATGGTGGGATATTGTCAGTACAGCAGCGATAGGGGGTATAGGAGCAGGGATGCTCCTGCAGGGAATTGGTGGTTCAGGGGTAAAAGTGGGACAGGGCCTGCTGGGATAGGGATTGCAATGGGATGTGTTGGTGGACTATTGTTGGGGATATGGGGGGTATGTGAGGGGTAGGTAGGGGCTACACAGGTAGGGGTTAATCAGGGCAGCAGTGAAGAGGTTAATGCTGCAGGGGTATACTTAGCCCTTCCAGGGTTACTAGGCCTTCTCCAGGGGCACGTCATGGAGCTGCTCTCTCCCATGTGTCTCTCTTTGTAGTCCAGTTCCAAGAGCCCTTCCCTTTGTCTTGGACTGATATATAAGTCACTCTCACTCCCCCCCTCCCCCCCTCCTCCATCCAAGGAGCAGGGATATGACATCATTGTGTGCGTGTGACGGAATGCATGCACTCAGACTGCAGCAGATAACTGACTAGCCACCTGAGGCTCAGAATCTGTACAGACAAAGACACCATGGCACCACACACACACCCATGTCATAAACACCAGGTGGGGGAGAGCATAGTAAATAGGCTGAAGCTGGGGAAACTCAACAAAAGGCCTCAGCTCAGATCTGTTGATCCCTTAGCCTTTGAAGTCACCAGCCACTGGAGGCATAAAATTGGCCGCATTAAAGTATATATATGTATATAGATACTTGGGGCGCATCTATATACACATATGTCCTCATTATAAACCTGGGGCATACATGGGCAGTTATAGGCCCATATACATATATATATATATACACACACACATATATACATATACACATATATACACTCACCTAAAGAATTATTAGGAACACCATACTAATACGGAGTTGGACCCCCTTTTGCCTTCAGAACTGCCTTAATTCTACGTGGCATTGATTCAACAAGGTGCTGATAGCATTCTTTAGAAATGTTGACCCATATTGATAGGATAGCATCTTGCAATTGATGGAGATTTGAGGGATGCACATACAGGGCACGAAGCTCCCGTTCCACCACATCCCAAAGATGCTCTATTGGGTTGAGATCTGGTGACTGTGGGGGCCATTTTAGTACAGTGAACTCATTGTCATGTTCAAGAAACCAATTTGAAATGATTCGAGCTTTGTGACATGGTGCATTATCCTGCTGGAAGTAGCCATCAGAGGATGGGTACATGGTGGTCATGAAGGGATGGACATGGTCAGAAACAATGCTCAGATAGCCCGTGGCATTTAAACGATGCCCAATTGGCACTAAGGGGCCTAAAGTGTGCCCTGAAAACATCCCCCACACCATTACACCACCACCACCAGCCTGCACAGTGGTAACAAGGCATGATGGATACATGTTCTCATTCTGTTTACGCCAAATTCGGACTCTACCATTTGAATGTCTCAACAGAAATCGAGACTCATCAGACCAGGCAACATTTTTCCTGTCTTCAACAGTCCAATTTTGGTGAGCTTGTGCAAATTGTAGCCTCTTTTTCCTATTTGTAGTGGAGATGAGTGGTACCCATCCGCCTAAAGGTTGTGCGTGTTGTGGCTTCACAAATGCTTTGCTGCATACCTCAGTTGTAACGAGTGGTTATTTCAGTCAACGTTGCTCTTCTATCAACTTGAATCAGTCGGCCCATTCTCCTCTGACCTCTAGCATCCACAAGGCATTTTCGCCCACAGGACTGCCGCATACTGGATGTTTTTCCCTTTTCACACCATTCTTTGTAAACCCTAGAAATGGTTGTGTGTGAAAATCCCAGTAACTGAGCAGATTGTGAAATACTCAGACCGGCCCGTCTGGCACCAACAACCATGCCACGCTCAAAATTGCTTAAATCACATTTATTTCCCATTCTGACATTCAGTTTGGAGTTCAGGAGATTGTCTTGACCAGGACCACCCCCCTAAATGCATTGAAGCAACTGCCATGTGATTGGTTGACTAGATAATTGCATTAATGAGAAATAGAACAGGTGTTCCTAATAATTCTTTAGGTGAGTGTATATACCTGGGGGAGAGCCATGGCAGATACACATATACAGATGTATGCACTATACATCTACATAAGAGGGAATATATACACGGCCATACAAGGAATATACAGTCAGGTCCATAAATATTGGGATATCGACACAATTCTAACATTTTTGGCTCTATACACCACCAAAATGGATTTGAAATGAAACGAACAAGATGTGCTTTAACTGCAGACTGTCAGCTTTAATTTGAGGGTATTTACATTCAAATCAGGTGAACGGTGTAGGATTTACAACAGTTTGCATATGTGCCCCCCACTTGTTAAGTGACCAAAAGTAATGGGACAGAATAATAATCATAAATCAAACTTTCACTTTTTAACATTTGGTTGCAAATCCTTTGCAGTCAATTACAGCCTGAAGTCTGGAACGCATAGACATCACCAGATGCTGGGTTTTATCCCTGGTGATGCTCTGCCAGGCCTCTACTGCAACTGTCTTCAGTTCCTGCTTGTTCTTGGGGCATTTTCCCTTCAGTTTTGTCTTTAGCAAGTGAAATGCATGCTCAATCGGATTCAGGTCAGGTGATTGACTTGGCCATTGCATAACATTCCACCTCTTTCCCTTAAAAAAACTCTTTGGTTGCTTTTGCAGTATGCTTTAGTTCATTGTCCATCTGCACTGTGAAGCGCCGTCTAATGAGTTCTGAAGCATTTGGCTGAATATGAGCAGATAATATTGCCCAAAACACTTCAGAATTCATCCTGCTGCTTTTGTCAGCAGTCACATCATCAATAAATACAAGAGAACCAGTTCCATTGGCAGCCATACATGTCCACGCAATGACAATACCACCACCATGCTTCACTGATGAGGTGGTATGCTCAGGATCATGAGCAGTTCTTTTCCTTCTCCATACTCTTCTCTTCCCATCACTTTGGTACAAGTTGATCTTGGTCTCATCTGTCCATAGGATGTTGTTCCAGAACTGTGAAGGCTTTTTTAGATGTCGTTTGGCAAACTCTAATCTTGCCTTCCTGTTTTTGAGGATCACCAATGGTTTACATCTTCCGGTGAACCCACTATATTCACTCTGGTGAAGTCTTCTCTTGATTGTTGACTTTGACACATATACACCTACCTCCTAGAAAGTGTTCTTGATCTGGCCAACTGTTGTGAAGGGTGTTTTCTTCACCAGGGAAAGAATTCTTCGGTCATCCACCACAATTTTTTTCCGTGGTCTTCCAGGTTTTTTGGTGTTGCTGAGCTCACCGGTGTGTTCCTTCTTTTTAAGAATATTCCAAACAGTTGTTTTGGCCACGCCTAATGTTTTTGCTATCTCTCTGATGGGTTTGTTTTGTTTTTTCAGCCTGATGGCTTGCTTCACTGATAGTGACAGCTCTTTGGATCTCACATTGAGAGTTGACAGCAACAGATTCCAAATGCAAATAGCACACTTGAAATTAACTCTGGACCTTTTATCTGCTTATTGTACTTGCGATAATGAGGGAATAACACACCTGGCCATGAAACTGCTGAGAAGCCAGTTGTCCCATTACTTTTGGTACCTTAACAAGTAGGAGGCACATATGAAAACTGTTGTAATTCCTACACTGTTCACCTGATTTGGATGTAAATATTCTCAAATTAAAGCTGACAGTCTGCAGTTAAAGCACATCGTGTTTGTTTCATTTCAAATCCATTATAGTGGTGTATAGAGCCAAATTTTTTAGAATTGTGTCGATGTCCCAATATTTATGGACCTGACTGTATATCCCTATTGGCCATATAAGGAGGCCCATATACATACATACCTACACATATAAATGAAGGGGCAGATACATACATACGCCCACCTGACTTCCCTCTACACTGTGCATCAAGGATTGTTTCAGAATCTATCACTCATCCATGGAATAATTTCATCCTTGATGTATCCTGTAATTTTACCACCTTATAACTGATTTTGTCCACAGAGCTTACATTTCCACTTCTCACTAACCACTACATATTAATTTCTGTAATACACCTGTTTGGTCAAAAGTGCCCTTTTAACCCCTTAAAATGTTCATACAGGGCTGCTCTTTCCAAAATGGGGTCACTTCTTGGGGTTTTAAATATCTGGGGACCTCAGAATTTTTTAACATGCGACATGGCACCTAAAATCCATGTCCGTTTATTCAGGCCTGCAAAATCCATATTTAGCATTTGGCTTCTAGAGCCCTGCTGTGCGCCCATACAGCAGGTTACAAGCACATATGAAGTGTTTCCTGCATGGGGAGAAAATGGGGAACATATAGTGGAGTGCAATTTGGGATCTGCTAGTAATTTTTCATTTTCACAAATATGTGCTTTGAAATCCTTTAGCATGTGTTTCTGCCTTCTGTGAGACACCTGTCTGCTGAAAAGTACCCTTTCCACCAGTTTGTACAATGTTTGTACGGGGGTGCTCTTTCCAAAATTGGGTCAATTCTTGGGATTTTAATTTCCGAGGACCTCAGAAAATTTATTTAATGCGACATGGCACCTAAAATACATGTCTGTTTATTTAGGCCTGCCCAAATTTTTTTTTGCACTTTGCCTATAGAGACCTGCTGTGCGCCAATACAACAGGCTACAAGCACATATGGGGTGTTTGCATAAAAGTGAGAAAATGGGGAACATTTTCTGTCCTGCATTTTCTCCTTTAACCCCTTGTGAAAGTGAAAAATTAGGGTCTGCTAGTAATTTTTCATTTTTACAAATATGTGCTTTGAAATGCGTTCTCTAGTATTTCTGCCTTCTGTGAGTCACCTGTTTGCTGAAAAGTACCCTTTCTACCACTTAAAATGTTCGTACGGGGGTGATATTTCCGAAATGAGGTCACTTCTTGGGGTTTTTCATTTCTGGGGACCTCAGGAATTTATTAAATGCAACATGGCACCTAAAATAAATGTCTGCCAATTCAGGTCAGCAAAATCCATATTTAGCTATTTGACTCTAGAGCCCTGCTGTGCGCCCATACATAATTTTTTGAGAGCATATGGGGTGTTGACGTATTCGGGGGGGGAAATGTGGATCAAAATGTGGGGTGCATTTTGTCCTGTTACCCCTTGTGAAAGTGAAAAATGTGGGTGTAAAGCAACATTTTCTGCAAAAAATTAAATTTTTTTATTTTCACAGCCAAGTGTCTCCTAATTCTTTGAAACGCTTGATGGGTCAAAGTGCTCACTACACACCTTGAAATATTCCTTGAGGGGTGTAGTTTCCAGAATGGGGTCACTTTTTGGGAGTTTTCACTGTAGGGCCACCTCAGGGTGTCTTCTCATGCGACATAGCTCCCAATTACCATTCCAGCTAAATCCTCTCTCCTAACGCCATATGGTGCTCCTTCCACTCTGAAGCCTGCTGTGCGCCCAGACATAATTTTTTGAGCACATATAGGGTGTTGGCATATTCGGGGGGAAATGGGGAACAAAATGTGGCATGCATTTTGTCCTGTTACCCCTTGTGAAAATAAAAAATATGGGTGTAAAGCAACTTTTTCTGGAAACATTTTTAATCTTTCATTTTCACAGCCAAGCGTCTCCTAAATCTATGAAACGCCTGATGGGTCAAAGTGCTCACTACACACCTTAAAAGATTCCTTGAGGGGTGTAGTTTCTGGAATGGGGTCACTTTTTGGGGGGTCTCACTCTAGGGGTACCTCAGGGTGTGTGCAATTGCAAGATGACGCATGTCAATTATTCCGGTGTAATCTGCCCTCCAGAAGCCATTTGGTGCTCCTTTCCTTCTGACCCCTGTGGTACACCCATTTAGCAGTATACAAGCACATATGGGGTATTGCTATAATCATGAGAAAATGGGCAATAAATTAGGTGGTGCATTTTCTCCAGTTCCCCCTTGTGAAAGTGAAAAATTTGGGCCTAAAATCCATTTTTCTGGAGAAAATTGTAATTATTCTTTTTCACAGCCAATTCCATGAATCCCCTTTGAGGACAAAGTTCTCACTGCACATCTTGAAATATTCCTTGAGGGGTGTAGTTTCCAGAATGGGGACACTTTTTGTGGGGTTTCTACTCTAGGGGTACCTCAGGGTGTCTTTATATGTGACATAGCTCCCAAAAGCCAATCCTGCAAAATCTGTCCTCCAAAAGCCCTATGGCGCTACTTCCCTTTTGAACCCTGCCATGCATCGATACCACATTTTTTAAGTACATATGGGGTTTTGGCGTATTCGCAGAGAAATGGGGGAAAAAATGTGGGTGCATTTTGTCCTGTTTCCCCTTGTGAAAGTGGAAAATGTGGGTGTAAAGCAACTTTTTCTGGAAAAAATTGTAATTTTTCATTTTCACTGACAAGCGTTTCCTATTTCTGCAAAATGTCTGATGGGTCAAAGTGCTCACTACGCACCTTGAAATATTCCTTGAGGGGTGTATTTTCCAGAATGGGGTCACTTTTTGTAGTGTTTCTACTCTAGGGGTACCTCAGGGTGTCTTTAATGTAAAATAGTTCCCAAAAGCCAATCCTGCAAAATCAATCCTGCAAAATCTGTCCTCCAAAAATCCTATGGCACTACTTCCCTTTTGAACCCTGCCATGCATCCATACATCATTTTTTTTGTACATATGGGGTTTTGGCGTATTCGGGGAGAAATGGGGAACAACATGTGGGTGCATTTTGTCCTGTTTGCCCTTGTGAAAGTGGAAAATATGGGTGTAAAGCAACTTTTTCAGAAAAAAATTGTAATTTTTCATTTTCACAGCCAAGCGTTTCCTAATTCTGCGAAATGTCTGATGGGTCAAAGTGCTCACTACACACTTTGAAATATTCCTTGAGGGGTGTAGTTTCCATAATGGGGTCACTTTTTGGGGGTTTCCACTCAGGCTGTCTTCACATGAGACATAGTTCCCAAAAGCCACTCCTGCAAAATCTGTCCTCCAAAAGCTCTATGGTGCTACTTTCCTTTTGAGCCCTGCCATTCATCCATACATAATTTTCATAGCACATATGGGGTGTTGGCGTATTTGGGGAGAAATGGTGAACAAAATGTGGGGTGCGTTTTGTCCTGTTTCCCCTTGTGAAAGTGAAAAATGTGGGTATAAACAACTTTTTCTGGAAAAAAAATTTTGTTTCATTTTCACAGCCAAGCGTTTCCTAATTCTGTGAAACGCCTGAGCCGTCAATGTGCTCACTACACACCTTGAAAGATTTCTTGAGGGGTGTAGTTTCCGGAATGGGGTAATTTTGGGGGGGTTTCCACTCTAGGGGTACCTCATGGTGTGTTCAATTGCAAGATGGCACCTGTCAATTATTCCGGTGAAATCTGCCTTCCAGAAGCCATTTGGTGCTCATTTTCTTCTGACCCCTGTGGTATGCCCATATAGCAGTATACAAGCACATATGGGGTATTGCTATAATCAGGAGAAAATGGGCAATAAATTAGGGGGTGCATTTTGTCCTGTTCCCCCTTGTGAAAGTGAAAAATGCAACTTTTTCTGCAAAAAATTGTAATTTTTCATTTTCACAGCAAAGCATTTCCGTGAATTCTGTGAATTCTGGGTCAAAGTGCTCACTACACACCTTGACATATTCCTTGAGGGGTGTAGTTTCCCGAATGGGGTCACTTTTTGGGGGTTTCCACAGTAGGGCCACCTCAGGGTATCTTCATATGCGACATAGCTCCCTTCCACTCTGAAGCATGCTGTGCGCCCATACATCAGTTTTTGAGCACACATGGGGTGTTTCTGTAAACTTCAGATTCAGGGTAATAGATTTTGGGTTTTGTTTGGCTGTTAACTCTTGATGTGTTACAGAAAAAATAGATAAAAATTTTAAATCTGCTAAAAAAAGTGAAATTTTCTAATTTGATTTCCATTTTCATTTAATTAATGTGGGGCACCTGAAGGGTTAACAAAGTTTATAAGATCAGTTTTCAATAGCTTGAGGGGTGTAGTTTCTAAAATGGGGTGATTTATGGGTGGTTTCTGATATGTAATCCCCAGAAAGTGACTTGATAACTGAACTGGTCCTGAAAAAATTGGGGTTTGGAAATGTTCTTAAAAATTTAAAGATTTGCTTCTAAACTTCAAAGCCTTCTAACGTCCCAAAAAAATTTAATGTAATTTTCAAAATGATCCATACATGAAGTAGACATATGGGAATGTAAAGTAATAACTATATTTGGAGTTATTACTATCTATTATAAAAGTAGAGAAATAGAAATTTGGAAATTTTTTGTAAATTTAGTATTTTTTTATAAATAAAAAAGATTTTTTTTTTTACTCAATTTTACCACTGTCATAAAGTACAATATGTGACGAGAAACAATCTCAGAATAGTCTGGATAAGTAAAAGCGTTTTAAAGTCATTGCCACATAAAGTGACGCATGTCAGATTTGCAAAAATCGGCCTGGGATTTAAGGTGAAAAGTGGCTCGGTAGTGAAGGGGTTAAGGTGCAAAAGTAGAAAACAGCCAAAAAACTATATAAATTTAGTATTTCCAAAATTAAAATCTAATGTATATTGCATGATGAGCCCCATAGAAAATAAAGCTTAAAACCCTGATAAAATTGCTGTTTTTTGGAAAATCTGCCTACCAAAAAAATTAATAAAAATTGAATAAATTGAAGGAAATGGTGTCTGAAAAACATCCTGAAAAAATGAAGGCCCCAATATCCACAAGTGCACCTCTATTTCTGAGGCTGAAATTTGAGTCAAGTTGCATTCTATTCCAAATATAAAATATCTCTTAAAACTAGCATGGACCTTAATTATCCCCTTTGTGTTTGACACATGCTGTACTTGTGCAACATTTTTGCTACTTTTTGGGCTTTACAAACACCACTCGACACTTTTCAAAATAGTGGATGCTATAAGGCCGGTGTAGTCAGCCCGTCACATTTATAATATATGCCAGGAAATTGGCAGAGATTAAAGCAGAAACCCACACAAGCTTCCTTTGCTGGTGTAGATCTCTGATTCTTGTATTGTCTGACCTCCATTCCTTTTGATTTACACCTGTTATGCAATTCCTGGTTTGAAACTTGGTCTGTTTCTGACTATACTTCTTGCTTATCTTCTGGTGTTATGTTGTCTGCTGACCGACTTCTGGTTACAAACCTTGGCTCTAGTTAACGTTACACTCCTTCAGCACTTGCTATCCCTCTCCCAATTGGTGACTGTTCTGAGGATGCAACCTGAGGACCTCCATCAGTAAAGTCTAAATCCCTGAATATGGGTTAAAGTATTCTGCAAACCAGGATAACTAGTGCCAAAGTGACTGCCGACTCTCCTAAGGTCACAGACATGTTGGTGGTTACAGTGGATGATGATATCACACACATTTCCCATGGGAATCTGACAGTGACATTGCATTTTAAGTTGTGACATGATAGATAAGAATGAGATGGGGCAACATTTTATTTGTATTAATAAATAAAGGAACGTAATAATAATTTCTATAACTGAATATCAGGGCCATCTTACTTAAAGAAGTCTTCCAGGAATTATTTAAAGTGGCCGCTAAAAAAAAACATCCTAGTAGATGAATAGGATGAGTTGTGACCAGCTGCTGAGGAGAGTGGGGAGTAAGAGGGAGCAGGGCGTTGCTTCATTACACTGTGCTCCAGCACTTTCTAAATTTAGGTGAGTGTTCCTGTCAGACTACTCAGCCTGACAGCATATCACAGGATGTCTTCAATACTATTTATTGCAGGAACTCTGCTCTACAATAGATAGTACTGATTTAATTCTGCACCCCATTCATATGCGGCTGCTTAGTCATGACAGCATAATATAGGCAGAATCACATCATTATTATCTTTTAGAGCAGGGGTCCTGCTTTACAATAATTAATAATGAACGCATTCTGTGTGAACAGCCTTACAAGAACACTGACCACTGCTTTGCAGTTACCGGAGTACATTTAAATGAAGCAAGGCTCCCCCTCACTTCCCCAATGCAGCTTGGAAGCAACCTGCTTTATTCACATTTCAGGTGTTGTTAGGAGCCATTTTAAATAATTCCTGGATAACCCGTTAATCATGGCACCAGTTACAATACTAGAAAAAATGAGTAAGGCATAATATGCTACTACACAACAAGGTTGTCAAGTGATCTTGCCTAGTCTTCTTCCAGGTTTCATGCAGCACATAAAAGTACAT
The DNA here is from genome assembly GCF_905171765.1 of Bufo bufo. NCBI lineage: Eukaryota > Metazoa > Chordata > Amphibia > Anura > Bufonidae > Bufo > Bufo bufo. Next base: position 412,792,953 of record NC_053393.1, on the reverse strand, counting down.
TGTCACATGCAACATGTCATAGCACACCATTCTTTTAGGGAGAAAGAGGAAGGCACATCTAGAACACTGCTGATGTGGTGGTTTTGTACACTATGCTGTGCCTGCTTCTGTCTTCCTAAATTATTAGTATTATAAGTAGTCAGGAAGATGGTGTCACATTTTGAGATAGATTTTTTAAGCATCTTTATTAATTGCATCTCTGGTATGGAGCAGGCACAAAAGGTAGAAGTAAAATCGCCGTCCTTCTAAATATATTTCAAAAGGAAGCAACACAGCTCCAAGTTTCTGGGTGCTATTGCTGAGAGCCCCTAAGGAGCCAGAGCAGAGGATGGGAGTGGTAGCGGCCATGATGATGATGTGTCACTCCCTTAAGTTATCACTCCCTAGGGTCAGTGCAATGAAGAAGGCACCCTGTGTTCCTGCAGGGCACTTCCTGTAGCTCTAGGATCCTGCTTGATGGTAGTATGGGGGCGCCATGGTGTTATTGTCCATGTGGGTGCTAGGCAGGGCATGTGATGGAAGTGCAATGGCCAGTATGTGGTGTTAAGAAAGTCATAGAGACCAGGACAGATTGAACTTAACAAAAGTCTCTACTATGTGCAGAATAGGAGTTGTAGTACATTAAGAAGTTATATGTACACAGTGCCAATTCCTCTTAGATGTCCAAGCATGAGCTAGGCAGTTTGTTGCAACAATGGCTCTAAAGTTACTCCTTCTCTTACTAAAGTCCCTGTTATAGGGATCTCTGGCAAGCAACTACAATCTGGCAACCATGGCTGTGGTGTCCACTGGTCTTCGGTGCATAGGGTGTCTTTATTTGTTTCTCCTTTGCAGAAGCAACATCTGGAACACTTCAAGCTGGGTTACCTTGCTATCTCTATTTCTTTCTCACTGTAGCCATGCAAATCCTCCTCCTTTGTTTGTTGCTTTTATCTCCTGGAGCTTGTGGAGGTGACAGTCTAGAGGAGAAGAGCACATGGGGATTGCTCCTTACCTTCTCCCACTCTACAGCTAAACTGACTGGAATCTGACTGGAATCTTCTAAGGGGTGATGTGGCTGGAGGTACATTAGGTGGTCACTGGATAAAAATTTTACTGTAGGCCACTGGAGTACAGGCCCCAAAAATTAGGCATTCACCTGACAGAAAAGAACTTGTGATGATGAGGCTGGAGGTACATTAGGCGGTCACTGGCTAAAAAGTTTACTGTCGGCCAGTACAGGCCCCAAAAATTAGGCATTCGCCTGACAGAAAAGAACTTGTGATGATGTGGCTGGAGGTACATTAGGCGGTCACTGGATAAATTTTTTTACTGTAGGCCACTGGAGTACAGGCCCCAAAAATTAGGCATTCATCTGACAGAAAAGAACTTGTGATGATGTGGCTGGAGGCACATTAGGCAGTCACTGGATACAAATTTTACTGTTGGCCAGTACAGGCCCCAAAAATTAGGCATTCACCTGACAGAAAAGGTCTTTTATGTCGTTGTATATACATAAAACAAGGACCATTTTTTGTTCTGAGTGGTGGCGGATATGTGTGGGCTGGCATGAGGAAATTCAATTACACGTGGTCATCACAGGTGTTGAATTCCTCCGAGATCCATGCCTCATTAATTTTTAGAAATGTGAGGTAGTCCACACTGTCGTGAACTAGGTGAGTGCGCTTATCGGTCAGGATCCCCCCTGCTGCGCTGAACGACCATTCGGACAGGACACTCGACGAGGGGCTAGCCAAGAGTTCCATGGCAAATTGTGCCAGCTCTGGCCACAGGTCAAGCCTGCACACCCAGTAGTCCAGGGGTTTCTCGCTTCTCAGAACGTCCACATCGGCCGTTAACCCGATGTATTCAGACACCTGTCAGTCTAGGCGTTCCCTGTGGCTGGTACCGGAGTGCGGATGGGTTGGCTGAAAGAATGATCTCATATCCGAGGTGACAAACACATCATCAAACCGCCCTCTTCTTGCAGGCGCGGTAGGATTGGTACCCGTACCTGTTTCGCTCTGGGTGAAAATTCCTCTGCCAGCGCCCGGAACAGCAGAATGCAGCTTCTAATGCAGAAAGGCCTGGAAATGCTGCATTCTGCCAGCCCTCTGTGATGCTGGTAACATGTCCACCATTTTATGTTTGTACCGGGGGTCTAAGTACGTTGCCACCCAGTACTGGTCCTTGCCCTTTATGATTTTTATATGCGGGTCCCTCTTCAAACACTGGAGCATGAAGGCCTCCATTTGCACTAAATTAGACGTGTTGCAGTGCCCTGGCCCCTGCTCATCACCCGGGAGAATGTCATCTTGAGTCTCCTCCCCCCAGCCACGGACAACACCAGGTATCCCTGAAAATTTTAAAGCCTGTTCTTCTTGCTCCTCCTCCCCCAGCCACCATCCTCCTCTGACTCATCTTCAGACTCCTGCTGACTTGTTTCAGATGGTGTAGCCCCCCCTGAGAATTCATTCAGCATTGCGACTTCCTCATCTTCCAGCTCCTGCTCCTCAATGGCTTGATCAATACACGCTCCAGAAACAAGGCGTAAGGTATGATGTTACTGATGACGCCCTGTTTGCGACTGACCAGTTTGGTGATCTCATCAAATGGCCGCATAAGTCTGCATGCGTTGCGCATAAGCAGACACTGGCGTGGTGAAAATAAACCAAGCTCCCCAGAACCTGTCCTGCTACAGAGTACAGGTAATCGTTACTGGCACGTTGCTACAGGAGCAGCCTATCAAGTATATACAAGGTGGAGTTCCAGCACGTCGTGCTGTCACAAATCAGACTTCTGACGGGCAGGTAGTGTCGCAGCTGAATGTCAGCAAGGCAAGCCATGGCCGTGTAAGATCTTCAAAAATGGCCAGAGATTTTCCTGGCCTGCCGCAAGACGTCCTGGACCCCGGGGTATTTGGCAACGAATCACTGCACGACTAAGCTCAGGATGTGTGCCATGCACAGCACATGTGTCATTTGCCCTGTTTCAGCGCGCTCAGCAGATTGGCACCGTTCTCATATACCACTTTACCAACTGTCAAATTGAGTGGGGTTAGCCACTGATCGGCCTGTGACTGCAGAGCTGAAAGCAGTGCAGGACCGGTGTGGATTTTGGCTTCCAGGCACAACAGCCACAGCACAGCATGGCAACTTCTCACCTGGCACGTCGAATAGGTTCTGGGGAGCTTGGGGGGTGCAGGGGAAGAGGTGGTGTCACTACCAGAGCTTTGAGACGTTCTCACAGCTCTGTTTCTCCGCCCCTGTGATGAGGTTTTTACTTTCTGTTTCCTTCCTCCCAGCTGTTCCTCCTGCGTTTGATTTCCCTGCCTTTAAATCACCCCTCCTCCTTTTGTAGGGTGTGGATTATATTTCTCATTTGAGTTGTAGCTCCTGCTTGAGTATCTTCACTTGTAAGCTATCATTTCACTGGACCTGTGTTCTGCTGCAGTAAGTACTCCGGATATTGCCAGCTGTCTTTGGATCCGTCTTCTCTGCTGCTGCAGCTCCTTCAGCTAAGTGTGCAGACATTGTAGTGTATCTGTTTATTTTCTGACTGGATCTGAGGCGACCACGGTTCCCTCCATATACTGAGCAAGGCACCGGTGGCCGTGCCCCTTCCACTATTGTAGGGGTTACAGTGGTCATCAGTCTTAGGTACGCGGGCATGCCTCGTTCCACCATTTGGATCTGGGCATGTGCTTTAGCAGCATAGGGAGAGCTTTGAGGGTCTGACAGGGGTCACCCTTTGTCCTCCCTAGTTTGGGTCCGGTCAGTAGCTCTATTTACTGTGTATGCTCTTGTTGCTCACATACAGCCGTGACATTATAATCCACCAAAACCGTCCTTTTTGACATGGATCCGCTTTCTGGCCTGGTTGACCGCATGCAGGGTCTTTCTTTGGAGGTAGCGGATCTTCGTCAATCTATGACTCAGCTTCAAGCATTGGGCTCTGCTCCGGCCCATGGAGTCTGTTGCGAGCCAAAGGTCTCACTTCCGGAAACGTTCTCTGGGGGCAGTGAGAATTTTGTTCGCTTCAGAGAGGCATGCAAACTCCATTTTTGCTTGTGTCCCCACTCCTCTGGTAATGAGGAGCAGAGGGTGAGGATTGTCATCTCCCTGCTCAGGGGTAATGCTCAGACTTGGGCTTTTTCGCTGCCATCAGGGGATCCCTCCCTTCGATCCGTGGAAAGATTTTTTGTGGCCCTGGGGCAGATATATGATGACCCGGATCGTGTTGCTCTGGCCGAATCTAACTTCCGTTTTTTATGCCAGAACAAACTGTCTGCGGAGCTTTATTGTTCTGAATTTCGGAGATGGGCAGCTGATTCAGGTTGGAATGGTGCTGCACTCCGGAGTCAGTTCTGTCATGGTCTCTCAGAGAGATTGAAAGATGCGTTTGCTTTCCATGAGAGACCAACATCCTTAGAGTCTGCCATGTCATTGGCGGTACGCCTTGACAGGCGTCTAAGAGAAAGAAACGAGACCTCTCTGTCCAGCCATTGTCAGTCTAGGATTTAGTCCTCAGAGTATGGTGTGTTTTTGTTGTGGGGGCATAGGTCATTTGGCAAATGTTTGTCCGTCTAGGAGATTCTTGAACTGTACTAAGAGCGATAATAAGAGAAAAACCTCAAAAGGTAAATCATCAAGTTCTGCTTCATCTGCTACTTTGGGCAAAGTTGATGTAGGAATTGATGCTTTTCCTCTGACCTGCAGTTCCCGTTTTCTCCTGTCTGCCAGGGTGGCGCTAGAGAGCAAAGTCATTTCTTGTGAGATTTTTGTCGATAGTGGAGCGGCCGTCAATCTTATTGACACTCAATTTGTAGCCATGCATGGTTTTCAGGTTTGCACATTAGAAAAGGATATACCTGTTTTTGCTATTGACTCTGCTCCACTCTCACAGAGATCTCTGAAGGGCATTGTTCACAATATCCGGCTAGCTGTAGGTGACACTCATGTGGAGGATATATCTTGTTTTGTCCTTAACGGATTGCCTTCTCCTCTAGTTTTGGGGTTACCCTGGCTCACTAGACATAACCCCACTATTGATTGGCAAGGAAGGCAAATAAATGAGTGGAGTGACTTTTGTAGAGAGAATTGTCTCACAGCGACTTTTGCAGAGGTGTCTACTAAAACTGTGCCATCATTTCTCTCTGATTTCTCGGACGTGTTTTCCGAGAGCGGTGTTCAGGAGCTACCTCCTCACCGGGAGTTTGACTGTCCCATTAACCTCATTCCCGCCGCCAAGCTGCCAAAAGCACGCCTCTACAATCTCTCACAACCGGAAAGAATCGCAATGCGAACCTATATCTCTGAGAGTCTCGATAAGGGGCATATTCGTCCCTCAAAATCACCTGTTGCCGCGTTTTTTTTTTTTTTGTTAAACAAAAAGATGGCTCTCTGAGACCTTGCCTAGATTTTAGGGAGCTGAACCGTATCACGATTCGCGATCCCTATCCCCTTCCACTGATCCCGGACCTCTTCAACCAAATTGTTGGGGCCAAGGTTTTTTCCAAATTGGATTTGAGAGGCACGTACAACCTGGTCAGGGTCAGAGAGGGGGATGAATGGAAAACGGCCTTTAATACCCCTAACGGGCATTTCGAGAATCTCGTTATGCCTTTCGGCCTGATGAATGCTCCGGCCGTCTTTCAGCATTTTGTTAATAGTATTTTCTACCATTTAATGGGGAAATTTGTATTGGTGTATCTTGATGATATTTTGATTTTTTCCCCTGATGTTCAGACCCATCAGGATCATCTTTTTCAGGTTCTGCAGATTCTGCAGGAAAATAAATTGTACGCCAAGCTGGAGAAATGTCTTTTTATGGTATCGGAGATTCAATTTCTGGGTTTTCTCCTCTCTGCTTCTGGTTTTCGCATGGATCCGGAGAAGGTCCGTGCTGTACTTGAGTGGGAGCTTCCTGAGAATCAGAAGGCATTGATGCGCTTTCTGGGTTTTGCGAACTATTACAGAAAGTTCATTTTGAATTATTCCTCTGTTGTCAAACCCCTCACTGACATGACAAAAAAGGGGGCAGATTTTTCCTCTTGGTCGGAGGAGGCGCTTGCAGCTTTTTCTAAGATTAAAGAGAGTTTTGCATCTGCTCCCGTCTTGGTGCATCCTGATGTTTCCTTACCTTTTATTGTTGAGGTGGATGCTTCCGAGGTGGGTGTGGGTGCGGTTTTGTCCCAGGGCCCTTCTCCTGCCAAATGGCGACCCTGTGCCTTTTTCTCTAAAAAACTCTCCCCGGCAGACTAAAACTATGATGTGGGAGATAGGGAGTTGTTGGCCATCAAGTTGGCTTTCGAGGAATGGCGCCATTGGTTGGAGGGGGCCAGGCACCCTATCACCGTTTTTACCGACCATAAGAATCTGGCATACTTGGAGTCGGCCAGGCATATGAATCCGAGACAGGCCAGATGGTCTCTGTTCTTCTCCAGATTCAATTTTGTTGTTACATTCTGCCCTGGGATCAAAAATGTGAAGGCTGATGCTCTCTCTCGCTGTTTTCCGGGAGGAGGAAACTCCGAGGACCCGGGTCCCATTTTGGCGGAGGGGGTAGTTGTTTCTGCTCTATATTCTGATTTGGAGGCCGAGGTCCAGGCTGCCCAGACTGAGGCACCTGCCCGTTGTCCTTCTGGGAAGTTGTTTGTGCCTCCTGAGCTACGTCACAAACTCTTCAAGGAGCATCATGATACTGTTCTTGCTGGTCACCCCGGGAGTAGAGCCACGGTAGATCTCATTGCTCTGAGATTTTGGTGGCCGGCTCTTCGTAAGTCGGTGGAGGGTTTTGTGGCTGCTTGTGAGACGTGCGCTCGCGCTAAGGTCCCTCGTTCACGGCCTTCAGGTTCCCTTCTCCCGTTACCCATACCTTCCCGTCCTTGGACACACCTGTCCATGGACTTTATCACGGATCTTCCTCGTTCCTCAGGGAAGTCGGTGATCCTGGTGGTGGTGGACCGTTTTAGCAAGATGGCTCATTTCGTACCTTTCCCTGGTTTACCCAATGCTAATAGAGGCATGCAGTTTGTGTCCAGGTTCTGGAAGGCTTTCTGTTCTCGCCTGGGGGTTCGGCTGTCCTTCTCTTCTGCTTTTCACCCGCAGTCGAATGGTCAGACTGAGCGCCTCAATCAGAATCTGGAGACATATTTGCGCTGTTTTGTGGCAGAGAACCAGGAGGATTGGTGTTCATTTCTCCCTCTTGCTGAGTTTGCTCTGAACAACCGTCGTCAGGAATCTTATGATAAGTCACCATTCTTTGGTGCATATGGGTTCCATCCGCAGTTTGGGACATTCTCGGGAGGGGCTCTTTCTGGTTTACCTGAGGAGGAGAGATTTTCCTCGTCTTTGTCTACCATTTGGCAAAAGATTCAGAGTAATCTTAGAAAGATGAGTGAGAAGTATAAGCGTGTGGCTGATAAGAGACGTGTGCCTGGTCCGGACCTGAATGTGGGTGATCTGGTGTGGTTGTCTACAAGAAATATTAAACTGAAGGTTCCCTCCTGGAAATTGGGTCCCAAGTTTATTGGGCCTTATAAAATCTTGTCAGTCATCAATCCTGTTGCCTTCCGTCTTGATCTTCCACGGGTTTGGAAGATACATAATGTATTTCACAGATCTCTCTTAAAACCATATGTCCAGCCCACGGTACCCTCCTCTTTGCCTCCTCCTCCGATTTTGGTTGATGGCAATCTGGAGTTTGAGGTTTCCAGAATTGTGGACTCTCGCATTATCCGCGGTTCTCTTCAGTACCTCGTTCATTGGAAGGGTTATGGTCCTGAGGAGAGGATGTGGGTTCCGGTGTCGGACATTAAAGCCACTCGCCTCATCAGGGCATTTCATAGGGCTCATCCTGAGAAGGTGGGTCCTGGGTGTCCGGAGTCCACCCGTAGAGGGGGGGGGGGGGGGGGGACTGTCACTACCAGAGCTTTGAGACGTTCTCACAGCTCTGTTTCTCCGCCCCTGTGATGAGGTTTTTACTTTCTGTTTCCTTCCTCCCAGCTGTTCCTCCTGCGTTTGATTTCCCTGCCTTTAAATCACCCCTCCTCCTTTTGTAGGGTGTAGATTATATTTCTCATTTGAGTTGTAGCTCCTGCTTGAGTATCTTCACTTGTAAGCTATCATTTCACTGGACCTGTGTTCTGCTGCAGCAAGTACTCCGGATATTGCCAGCTGTCTTTGGATCCGTCTTCTCTGCTGCTGCAGCTCCTTCAGCTAAGTGTGCAGACATTGTAGTGTATCTGTTTATTTTCTGACTGGATCTGAGGCGACCACGGTTCCCTCCATATACTGAGCAGGGCACCGGTGGCCGTGCCCCTTCCACTATTGTAGGGGTTACAGTGGTCATCAGTCTTAGGTACGCGGGCATGCCTCGTTCCACCATTTGGATCCGGGCATGTGCTTTAACAGCATAGGGAGAGCTTTGAGGGTCTGACAGGGGTCACCCTTTATCCTCCCTAGTTTGGGTCCGGTCAGTAGCTCTATTTACTGTGTATGCTCTTGTTGCTCACATACAGCCGTGACAGGCGGTAGCAGTGGGAAAGGAGGAGTCAGCCGAGGAGGAGACGGAGGATGGAGTAGGAGGAGGAGAAGAAGAGGCAGGCCTGCATTCAATCCATGGCGGTAACACCAAATCCACACGGGAGCCACGGGTTACAAGTATTTGAAAAGCAGGTATATCGCAGGCCTTAATCAATAGTTTGTGAAAGCAGGTATATCAAACCCCTTAATCAGTATTTTTTGGAAGCAGGTATCTTGTAGGCCTCAATTAATATTAGGTATATCAATCCCCTTAATCAGCATTTTGCGGAAGCTGGTATATCACAGTCCTCAATCAGTATTTTGTGGAAGCAGCTAATTCAATCCCCTTAATCTGTATTTTGTGGAAGCAGGTATATCGCAGGCCTCAATCAGTATTTTGTGGAAGTAGCTATATCAAATCCCTTAATCAGTATTTTGTGGAAGCAGGTATCTCGCAGGCCTCAATCAATATTTGGTGGAAACAGGTGTATAAATCCCCTCAATCAGTATTTTGTGGAAGCAGGTATATCAATCCCCTTAATCAGTATTTTGTGGAAGCCGGTATATCGCAGACCTTAATCAGTATTTTGTGGAAGCAGGTATATCAATCCCCTTAATCAGTATTTTGTGGAAGCAGGTATATCAATCCCCTTAATCAGTATTTTGTGGAAGCAGGTATCTCGTAGGCCTCAATCAATATTTGGTGGAGGCAGGTATATCAATCACTCAATTATTTTTTTTGCCACAACAGTTATATCACACCACCCTATTTACAGGTATAGCGCAGACCTCAATCAGTATTTTGTGAAAGAAGGTATATCACACCCCTCAATCTGTTTTTTTTGGGGGCAACAGGTATATCACACCCATTGCAAATAGTTGTTCCAATAGCGCTTGTCCCTCTATATAGTTGCGGTATCGCAGCAGAACCGCACACAACTGCTGCACAATACAAATGCACTATATATGTACTTTCTATGTTAGAAAGTATATTATAGGTTTATCACACCCCTCAATCAGTCTTTTTTTGGTTAACATGTATATCACACTCGTTGCAATTAGTTCCAATAGCTTTTGTCCCTCTGTATATCTGCGGTATCGCAGCAGAGCCGCACACAACTGCTGCACAATACAAATGCACTATAATATACTTTCTTTGTTAGAAAGTATATTATAAGTATATCACACCCCTCAGTATATCACACCTATCGATAGCACACCTATACCAGTCCTTAAAAGGTCTTTTGTGGCCCTATTAGCTAGCGTTTGGTGTCCCTAACAGCCTGTCCCTGCTCCACAAATCAACCTCTCCCTACACTGGCAAAACACAGAATGTAAAATGGCTGCCAGATCGGGTTATGTTATAGGGTGGGTGTGTGTCCATGTGCTGAAACGTCTCAATTGGCTGTCCGATCTCACTTGATGGATGTGTCATGAGTCAAAATTCAGCGCAATGCAAAAGAATACGGCGAACCACAAGGCCATCTCTAGCCAGATGTTGCATTTTTGTGAATTATTGTGCTGTGATGGTTGTTATGCCTTCCACACAAGTCCTGGCTGCTGAACTTGTCAGAGTGACTGGAAACCAAGTCAATCAGGTTTCTGACTCTGTGTCCAATCCCAGAGCTAGGTGCGGGATTTAAGGCAGCTATTTCCTATCAACCATGCCTGAGTTTGCAGCTTTGGATTTTCCCTTGTGCCTGCTGTTCCTGTTTATATCGGCTCTCCTGGTAACTGATCTGGCTTTCTTCTGGATTAACCATTCGTGTCCTATATTTATTGTGTATGTCTTTTCCTGGTTATCGACCCTAGCTTGTCTCGGATTTAACCTTTTGTGTACAGCATTAATTGTGTTTTGTCCCTCTTAGTTTTTGACCCTGCTTGCTGAGTCCACTTTTTCCTCCCTGGACATTCTGGAAGGCCTGCTACTTGTGCATTTTGTTATCAGCTCACAGACATATCCTGGGTGGCCAGCAGCCAAGTCCATCCCACTTTGTAGCGGGCCCTGGCGAAGAACCTACGAGTGGCCTTAGTTTTATACTATCTGGAGTGGTTTTAGAAGGCTGGAAGCACTTTTGGGTACACTGGCTGTGGGGCGGATGATGACTCTAGTACGTCCTAACAAATAACCTTCGTAGATCTATTATATAATTATGTCAAATATTATGTTTATTTTTTTAATGGCGTTTTTTAAGTAAAAGCCAGCAACAGATCATACCAAAGGGCACATATAAAGTAAAAACGGAGGCTTATTCTCTTTTTGACTCCATTCCTGGTTTCAAAAACTGCATAAAAAACCTAAACATGTAAAACCACCCTTATAATGGAATTAAGGCAGCTGTAAGTACTATCTCTGAATTCCTTTCAAAATAGATGTGTGTTCATTGTACTTGCTCAAAGAATGCTCTCCTGATGAAAGTTTACCTTAAATCTGTAAATAACATTACTTTATAGCAAAAACATTACTGGATGCTATAAACAAACCTTTTTTTTCTTTTGGCAATGTAGATGAGAAACTAGATTAGCTCTCATTTGCATGATTGCTCCCTTTGACAAATCTAGGTCATAATGAGATTAAACACACAACAATGGTGTAACAGTGCTTTATTGGAATACATATAGAGCAATCAATATAGGCGATTAAAAACTAGATTATTTGAAGAAAATCACAAGAAATCTTTTTACATATGTTTCGGTTACAAAGCAAACCTGCACTATATTCTAATATATTTTGCTATGTGCCTACATTACAAGATTTCCATATTAAAGTCATGTAGTGAGGCTTTTGTTACATTAAATATTGAACACATCATTTGCATTTGTGTTTCAGCTTGGTGTGTTTGGCTGGTAGAGCGCTGTTTACTTGCCAGGGCTTTAGGCACTGTTGTAAAATCCAAGGTCAGTCCTCAGCTCAGCCTTACATTCAGGATTAATCCATGCTACGATTCACTCTACATGTCCTGAAACTGACTTAGGGAGAGATTCCATATGGCTTTAACTATTTTATTCTTTTTATTTTTTGGAGGGTAATTTAATGAAAGTACAAATGTAACAACATAGACAAAAATGTTGCCACAATCTGCAAATTGTGTATAATGGACTATGCACATTATAGACAGTCTATGAGTATAGTTTTGTTGATCTGTACTAAATTCAGATCATACAATCTATGAATTGTGCCATTAATGAGCTTGTCTTGACATGACACAAACATATTAAGAGCAGTAAAGAGGAAGCAATTTACAGTATATGTCTTTTTAACAAAAAGTAAAGGTTGACATACATTAGGGATTTCAGATGGCTGTTCTCTGATCGACTTGATGTTCATGGTTGGCTGTTGTTTTACTTGACAAAATCATAGTAAACGATATATTGCAGATAAATCTCTGACTGTGACTTGGTGGATTATTCTTGGCTTCCATTGATGGGATGCAAATTTGTCATTTAGCATGAACAACTTTCCACCTACAGCACCTGGTCATGAAAAAACAGCTGCCGAACTTGTTTGATAGATATATCTACCTTTAGTCGGTATCTTTAATGCATGTTCAATTCATAAATCAGCTTTATAGACCATCCAAGATCTTCAGTGTATGGCCAGTTTAATGGAGTTGTCCATTCTTTCAGAAGTGTTTGCTGGGGCTACTGCAGAACAGCTGATTGGCAGGGCTGCAGGGTATCAAACCCCCACCGATCAGTTAGTGATGGCCTATCCTCAAGAGTGGACAACCACTTTAATTGTAGAGCAAAGTCATCTAACTCACTGACCCTTTAAAGCTCAATTAAATTCACAATTTTAAAGAGGTTGGCCACTTTCTGGTTACTGTTGACTAGTATGTTTGTAAGACGACTATATGGCACTTATTAATATAACCTTTGTTGAAATTCCTTGGCATTTTCTATATTTCATAAGATATGCCTCCTTGCTTACCAAGTCTTCTGCACGGTCCACACAGAGGTCCTGTCAATAAAATGTTGATGGAGTGTCATGGGACCAGGCAAATCACCTCCATGTGATGCCTCCTCCATTCAGATATCTTGCAACTGACATCTGCACTTGCACTGTTGGAAATTTAGTGCAGGTGCAATGTGTTTATATAGAGGAAACGGAGTGATTTGTCTGCTCACATGACCCTCCATCAGCAGCCATCATATGGATAGACAGGACCTCTATGCAGACAGCAAAGAAATTTGGCCTAACAAGGGGGTATGGCCTATGAAATATAGCAAACAGCACAGGATATTGACAAAGGCTGTATTAGTAGGTACCCTCTAGGCATCTTACAAACACATTGGCCATAATTAGCCAGAAAGTGGCCAAACCCTTTAACAAACCCTTTGACGACCACCTTAAAACACCGGTTTGACATCAGAAGACTATTAAAGGGAGCCAGAATGCAGTGACTGGAGCAGGTGAATGTATTTTTTCCACTGGTCCAACAGGCTGGGGTTGACATTTAAAAAAGTAAAGAAAATGGAAATCCACCTTAAGGCCCAAAATAAGGCGGTGCTTAAGGGGTTGAATAGTCTTCTTGCTTAGCATGAAATAAGCTCAGTTACAACCACTGTGATGCAATGGTGCTACACAACAAACCCCAGAGAATTCCAAGGAGGTATAAAACATGGCATGTCATCAGAAAAGTTCTACTCCATATTATAGCTTCATGATTCTCTGTGTACTTTTTGATAATAAAATTGGATGTGAGCAACAGAGTCCTTTCCTATTTTTGTCTTTAAACAGGCGAAAAACAGATTTCATATATATCCACACTGTATAAACAAGCCCTAATCAATGCTACAGTATATCTGTGGCTGCAATCCATGGCATTAGGTTCTCTAAACATTCCTTTGGGCTATAAATTGATTTAGCCTTTTTGTTTTAAAGCAAATGTACCAAACAAATTAGGTACGATCAAATTTCGTAAGGCATAGCAAAAATAATTTTCATTTCATCACTTTTGGTCTCCTGAAACTCTCGACATAATAGGTAGTCAGTTCTGTCTCATATACCCTCCTTACATTTCGTTGGCATAAATAACAATTGAATCAGTTGTTTAGTGAATATTACCTAGATCTTTATGTGACCCTATAAAAAAATCTTCAAATATGCATATTTATCTTTCATCACTACTGCAATAAGCTATCCAACTAAGCCTGGCTATCTTTCTTACTGTAACAATGAATCCTTTCAAAACTATGGCTAGATTTTAGATAAATACTTCATTATTTCCCTATCTTTTAATTTCCAACATTTCCGTAAGTTTATCTGGTTTCCCCTTTCTATTTATTTACTTGGCTGAATCATCAAATGGTCCTTGAAGCAGAAGCAAAAATGTGTAGAATGCGGGATATTTGTCATTGCAACACAGGCAGGATGTATTAAACCAAGAACACATGTACAGTATGTTGCATATTGCTAATTTCCCAGTGTCTTTACCTCTACCTCACTCTCTGTGTTATACAGACTTAAGGTTTGTCTTTTCTAGATAAGTACTTTGTTTTCAGGACAATGTGATATCATTTTATGGTAAGGCTTGACAGAAAGAGTGAACATTTTTGTAATTTGACCCTTTCATTGCCCCAACAATTTTCACACTTTTTACACACACAAAAAAAAAAACTGAATTGTTAAACAACCCCCTATTGAAGAGACCAAAAATATTTTCCATCCAGATGCCAGTAATCATCATGAGACTGGTGATTACATGTGCAACTGATCATCTTAAAGGAGTTTTCCGTTTTTCATCAACAGCCTTTAAAATAATCTTTTATGAAGGTAGCTGTAATTGTGTGAAGTATTTCTTTTACCTTCATTGGTTCTATCTTCCATTCTGGGCTGTAGTCACATGACCATGTCCATGCAGCTCTTTCTTATTTCCTGTGATGTTATGTCCATGGGCATGTCAAAAGAGCAACAAGGGTAGTGATAGGGGAGTATCTATGAAACTTGTTGGGTGGGAGGAACTATAAACTAGTCGGGCGTAGTTACAGGAAGTGCTGGAGCTTTGGCAGAGAAGGAAGAAGTGTATCTTGGGTTTGGTTGGATATGCAGAAGCCAATGCAGAGGATGGGAATTGTAGCGGCCTAAATTAGATGTTGGGTCACGGTGTACTCCCTCAAGTGTCGCTCCCTGAGGTTCGGTGCAGTGAAAAGGTGGCATGAAAGGATCATACAGATGTAGAATAACAAAAAATGCTTTTCTTTACTGAGTGCAAAAGAATGAATTACAGCTGTTTTCTGTACAAGATACAGTGTCTGTATCCCCAGATGAAGAGGTATGGTGTAAGCCAAAATGGCAGACAATAATACTCTAGGGTAGTTCTCTCTCTCCTGATTCCCCTTCACTACAGCTATGAACTGGCACCTGTGGCTGTAGGTGTCCACCTGATAAATAAAGGCTTTTGGGTTTGCACGAGCTGTGCTGCGGTGATGGGTGTCTTAACATGTTTTCCCTGACTTGCAGCAGATTCTGTGAAGCTTTAGTTGCTGGTCACCCTGCTGACTATAGCGCTGTAGCTGCAAAGAATATTCACGGTCTTGAACCTTCAGGCTCTGTGGAGCAGTGTTCCTCGCAGTTGAGCTAATTCTATGGCCTTAAAGGCCCTTGGAGTGGGAGCAGATGTCCGTGCTACCTCACTTCCCACTAGCCTAGCTAGCTCTTCCCGAAACTCTCTATAGCTGCCCCTCCTGGCAGGAAGTCGGACCAGTGCACTCCCACAAGAGGGAAGGAATTGGATGGTAAGTCCCATACCTAATGCCAACCATACCTTATTATTGCTTATATACATACCATTACAATATAAAATATAAATAACCTTACATTACATAGAACAATTGCAGATATCCCCAAGTTTGGGGTACTGCAGATACAGCAACAGGAAATGCTGCATCCAGGATAGAAACAAACCTGAAACAAACTAGAACCTTTGTCTACATGGTGAAATTAAGTCAGGAAAGTCCAATTTGAAAAACTAAATATGGGGAGATGTACATGAGGTAAGCATCTAAAAACCACTAATGACAGTCTGACAATCAGAGAGCACATTTTCTATCACATTGCTAAGAAGAGTAACAACATAAAGAAATGTATGTTGTATCAACAAGAGAGGGGCAGTATTCACAATTAAAGCACATTAGTTTTATTATTTTGCATTTTATAACAAGTAGAGAATGTTTTATCTGCCAATTTAATAGCAGCTATAGACACAAAAGGTGGAAAATCCTGCTTTGTTTTGATTTGCTGGTGTCTGCACTTATGCATCAAACACCCCATATCACTTATTCCTAAAATATTGTAATATGTGGTACTCTGACATGAAGTTACAGAAGTGTTATTTTCATGTTTATGATTAATAGAAATATCTAATAACTAATCGGACTTTAGAACAGCCACATATGCCAGTGGAGGCTGTATGGAGCAGAATATTTTGCTAAGCTTAGAACTTTCAAATACAGAGCATCTAAACATTAGGTGTCATTTCAAATTAATGCCAATAGGGGTCATTTAAGTTCAGATAATAATGTCCATATTCATTAGTTCAGGATCTGACAGATGAAAATGCATGATAGGTATAGGTTTGCTAAGTCTGCTAAGTCACTTGATAAAAAAAAAACATAGAAGCATATATGTTTAACTAAGTGAATTAATAATGATAACAAAGCACTTAATATGAATTATTATTACTATTATTTTTATTATTAAATGGGTAATTTCTGCTAAATAAGAAACTCTCATAAATAATTGTATACTCACCAATTTCATCCCCCGCAGCTTACAGAGCTATTTTTGTTGGGCTGCAGTGATGACTTGCCTGTAGTCTATACGTGACCACTGCATCCAATCACTAACAGCGTTCTTGTGCCATGTACTACAGAGGCCACTGATTGGCTGCAGTGGTGCCCAGTGTATACAGTACGTCATCACTGCAACCAAGAACATGGTGCCAGAAGCAGTGGGGGATGAAATGGGTGAATATACATACTTGGGTTCATATGTAAGGACCAATTTCAAATAGATTAAGAATAGCTTGTGCTGTGCTGCTAAGAATTTGTGATAGCCTTTTACTGATTTAAAGGGACAACAAGGATAATTCAGATGCACAGACCAAAAATCTTCTGTACATTCCCCTATGTATTCTGTCACAACTAGTCCTGGTTATTTCTGCTGGCTCTGATCTTGGTGATAACCTCTATTGCCTATTCTAGTCTGGACTCTTGGTTATGACCCTGAAACAGACTTCAAAAAACAATCGCTGATTTAAGTTCCAGGTTTGTATTTCTTGCAAAATAAAGTGATAATTCTATTTTTGACACCTTTGAGGTCACAGATGTAGCATTCAAATTTTAGCATTTTTACATTCGTCTGTTTTCCTATGGCATATATATATACTCACCTAAAGAATTATTAGGAACACCATACTAATACGGTGTTGGACCCCCTTTTGCCTTCAGAACTGCCTTAATTCTACGTGGCATTGATTCAACAAGGTGCTGATAGCATTCTTTAGAAATGTTGGCCCATATTGATAGGATAGCATCTTGCAGTTGATGGAGATTTGAGGGATGCACATACAGGGCACGAAGCTCCCGTTCCACCACATCCCAAAGATGCTCTATTGGGTTGAGATCTGGTGACTGTGGGGGCCATTTTAGTACAGTGAACTCATTGTCATGTTCAAGAAACCAATTTGAAATGATTCGAGCTTTGTGACATGGTGCATTATCCTGCTGGAAGTAGCCATCAGAGGATGGGTACATGGTGGTCATGAAGGGATGGACATGGTCAGAAACAATGCTCAGGTAGCCCGTGGCATTTAAACGATGCCCAATTGGCACCAAGGGGCCTAAAGTGTGCCCAGAAAACATCCCCCACACCATTTCACCACCACCACCAGCCTGCACAGTGGTAACAAGGCATGATGGATACATGTTCTCATTCTGTTTACGCCAAATTCGGATACCATTTGAATGTCTCAACAGAAATCGAGACTCATCAGACCAGGCAACATTTTTCCAGTATTCAACAGTCCAATTTTGGTGAGCTCGTGCAAATTGTAGCCTCTTTTTCCTATTTGTAGTGGAGATGAGTGGTACCCGGTGGTACCCGCTGCTGTTGTAGCCCATCTGCCTCAAGGTTGTGCATGTTGTGGCTTCACAAATGCTTTGCTGCATACCTCGGTTGTAACGAGTGGTTATTTCAGTCAACGTTGCTCTTCTATCAGCTTGAATCAGTCGGCCCATTCTCCTCAGACCTCTAGCATCCACAAGGCATTTTTGCCCACAGAACTGCCGCATACTGGATGTTTTTCCCTTTTCACAGCATTCTTTGTAAACCCTAGAAATGGTTGTGCATGAAAATCCCAGTAACTGAGCAGATTGTGAAATACTCAGACCGGCCCGTCTGGCACCAACAACCATGCCACGCTCAAAATTGCTTAAATCACCTTTCTTTCCCATTCTGACATTCAGTTTGGAGTTCAGGAGATTGTCTTGACCAGGAGCACATCCCTAAATGCATTGAAGCAACTGCCATGTGATTGGTTGACTAGATAGTTGCATTAATGAGAAACAGAACAGGTGTTCCTAATAATTCTTTAGGTGAGTGTATATATACACTGTGACACAGTGAAGGGAATGGTCTGGGAAAACAGGTATTTTCCTCCCAGTGTGTGCTGCTGGGCTGATTTGCAGCCAGGGGGGGTCAAATCCCGGACTGGATCTTAATTGCCGGTCTGGGTTTTTGGCAGCAGATGGCTGTCCTTAAATAGGCACCTAGGCTCAGCATCAGGATCTCTGTGTTGGGATTTGAGGCTTGGTGCCAGGTTGGAGGGCTGAGACCCATGGGTCGAGGAAACAGGCTCCCTAAAGCCTGCCGTGGACTGCTGGAGGCAGAACTGACATCAAGGTGACTTGTCTTATATGAACTTTCCAATTTATGTGAAGGAACACCAAGATGTACTTTCCATTGTGTGTGAAGTAAACACCAAGACTGCAAAGTAACGCATTGTTTTGTGCATTTGCCTCAAGTGTGAATAAACACTGAAGTTTTGCGTTAAGAGCTTGTCTTTTGCCTCTGTACTGCGTCCGCTTACCCTATCTACGAGAGCGAAACCCCAACAACACACACACATAGGGTCACAGGGCGCCAGCGATGCAATCTTCCTGCGCCTCGCCGCCGGCGTCCTGCCTCCCTCCCTGAGCAGCGACGCATGCTGCATCCCCGTCTCCCAGGTAACAAAGGGCGGAGTGGACCCGACTGCACTCCTGCTGTCTGTGCGTTCAGCGTCCTCTGTTCCCCTGGCAACAGTATTAGGCTGAGCACCGAACTGTCCACTCGGTGCTCGGCTTCTGTGTCTGAGCGGGTCATGTGACGCTGGCCATGTCACATGACCTTAGCCTTTCACTATTTATACAGGCAGCCTGCTTGCCACAGGTTGCCTGCGATTTTGGTCCTGTGCCTAACTGCTATTACTCTGTGCTTCTGCTACTCTGGATTTTGACCCTTGGCTTTTGTTCCTGACCCGACCTCGCCTGCCCTTGTGTACTGACGTGTCCTCCGGGTTTGACCCTCGGCTTGTACTCTTACCTGTCCTTGCTATTCCTTGTGTACTGACGTTACCTCCAGGTTTGACCCTCGGCTTGTACTCTGACCCGTCCTTGCTGTTCCTTGTGTACTGACGTGACATCCTGGTTTGACCCTAGGCGTGTTTGTTTACCGTTCTTGTTACCCCTGCTCATCTACGTTAGCGTTGATCTCTGGCATTTCAGTATTTCTCCTGACACTTTACGTGACTTCGGATCCATCTGCAGGGTTCCCTCCTACTGCCTCTGCCTGGCTATATTCTGTCTCTGTCCGCTCTGCCTCTCTGCACTTATAGAGGTTAGGGACCGTCGCCCAGTTACGCCCCGTCGCCTAGGACGGGTAGTGTAAGTAGGCAGGGACAGAGGTGTGGGTGGCAGCTAGTGGGTGCACTTCCTCTTCCCCACTCCCTAGTGCATGACACATAGACTATAGCAATAGATTAAAAAATTTATGTTTCCATATCTCTTTATTTAGAACTTTTTTCTTTATTAAATATATTGTAAGGGTTACAATTTTAACAGCTTTCAAGGCACAGTAATTGCTACAATTTTGAAGGTGTAGATAGTATTTTGATCCCATAGTTGATTTTTTTCCAGGAATTTATGCAAAGTGGTGCGGATAATTAACCCGTTCACTACCATGGGCAAACATGGCGCCTACTCGTGCGTTTCAAACAGCAGAGAGATAGTGATCATTAAAGCCTTTAGATGCTTCTTAGGCTACTTTCACACTAGCGTTCGGAGCGGATCCGTCTGATGTTTCATCAGACGGATCCGCTCCGATAATGCAGACGTTCGCATCCGTTCAGAACGGATCCGTCTGCATTAAAACTTAGAAAATTTTCTAAGTGTGAAAGTAGCCTGAGCGGATCCGTTCAGACTTTACATTGAAAGTCAATGGGGAACGGATCCGCTTGAAGATTGAGCCACATTGTGTCATTTTCAAGCGGATCCGTCCCCATTGACTTACATTGTAAGTCTGGACGGATCCGCTCGCCTCCGCACGGCCAGGCGGACACCCGAACGCTGCAAGCAGCGTTCAGCTGTCCGCCTGGCCGCGCGGAGGCGAGCGGAGCGGAGGCTGAACGCCGCCAGACTGATGCAGTCTGAGCGGATCCGCATCCATTCAGACTGCATCAGGGCTGGACGGAAGCGTTCTGCTCCGCTCGTGAGCCCCTTCAAACGGAGCTCACGAGCGGACAGCAGAACGCTAGTGTGAAAGTAGCCTTACCGACATCCTCTGCGACCAATGAGGATCTCTGAAGAGACCCAGGGTATTGAAGCTGCAATTCTTATTTTGGCCAGCTGGTGGCAGGCCAACATAAGAAATGAGCAATTCTGTACAAATCCTTGGTTTAAAAGACCCATGATTGTTCAGAATAAAAAAAAAAGATTTTGTAGGCTGAAATACAAGCTTCAAAATCATAAAAAAAGTTAAAAAAAAACTTTTAAGAATATATTTAAAAAATATAAAAGTTTAAATCACCCCACTTTTCATAGAGTAAAAAAATAAATACATAAATAACAAAAAATATAAACATCATAGACATTACCGCGTCTAAAAATGCCCTTACTATTAAAATATAAAAATATTTTTACTATATGGCGAATGACATAACGGAAAAAGGGGTCAAAATGGCTCATTTGCCATTTTTTCATTGCTTCTCTTACCAAAAGAATGTAATTAAATATGATCAAAAAGTCCCAGACACTCCAATACTCCACACTCTGATATCAATAAAACCTATAGATTGTGCTGCAAAAAATAAGCTCCCATACAGCTCAGTACTTATAACTATAAAAAAGTTATGGAGGTTGGAATATGATGCTGTAAATTTTTTTTTGTTTTTTCAAAGTTTACATTTATTTTTACACTATTTAGACATAACAAATATACATATGTAGTATCGTTGTGATTGTACAGATCCAGAGAATGAAGGGCACAGGTCAGTTTTGTCGCAAATGGAACGCCGTGGGAACGAAACCCATAAAACGGCGGAGGAATTGTTTTTTTTTTCCAATTCCACTCTATTCGGAATTTTTTTTCCCGCTTTCCACTACACTGTATGCCATATTAAATAGTGGCATTAGAAAATACAAGTTATCCTGTAAAAAAAAAAAAAACTCATACAGCTATGTGAACAAAAAATAAAAAAAGTTATAGCTCAAGGAAGATAGGGAAGAGAAATGTAAATGCAAAAACGAAAAAAAAAAAAAAATATATATAATGCAGTATCCTAAGGTTTAAAATTGGATTTTCTTTCACAAATACATAAGTTAGAACACATATTTATGTCCACTGTAGAAGATATATGAAATATATGTCTCTGCTTCTCCTGTGTTCAGAAAACCACCACTTTGGTTGTAATCTGCTGCCTTGGCACATGGCAGGGCTCAAGAATCCCTGTGGCTTTCAGGCAAGATTTATTTTTTTCTAAACAGCCACCGTAGATCTAGATAAAAACACTTCTGGAGAGAGATGTCATTATAAAAGTATTCATGGTATAACTTATATTTCTGTACATGAAGTGAGTGCATTAAATCCGGAAACATTTTGGTGCTACCCAGGAATGAAAGAAGGGAAGGGAAAGTGGCATTAAATGTGCAGGGCTCCAGATGGCGACTAAAATGGTCGCCAATGCGACTTAGAATTTACAAATGGCGACAAGACTTTTTAGTCTTGTCGCCATTTGCGACTAGACCCACCGCCGCAGCTCTGCAGTTGAATACAGCGGGAGGGCACAGGAGATGATAGTTCTTTTCCCCGCCGCCGATGTTCTTCTCAGCAGCGCAGTGGAGAAGTAGTCTCTCCCTCCCCCTGTGCTGCTGCCGCCACCGCCAATAAGAAGAGAGACGGGAGGAGGAGGGGAGGGGCTGTGGCCACTGCGCCACCAATGAAGATAATTGACCTGTTAATACAAATACAGGAGGCGGGTGCAGGAATCAAATAGCCGGCACCCGACCTCTATGACAGGGAGCTGCGATCAGCGGCAGTTAACCCTTCAGGTGCGGTACCTGAGGGGTTAACTGCAGCGGATCGCAGCTCCCTGTCATAGAGTTCGGGTGCCGGCTATTTGATTCCGGCACCCACCTCCTGTATTTGTATTAACAGGTCAGTTATCTTCATTGGTGGCACAGTGCGCCCCCCCCCAACACCCCAGTATAATAAACATTGGTGGCGCAGTGCGCCTCCCCCAACACCGCAGTATAATAAACATTGGTGGCGCAGTGCGATCCCCCCAACACCCCAGTATAATAAACATTGGTGGCGCAGTGCGGCCCCCCCCAACACCCCAGTATAATAAACATTGGTGGCGCAGTGCCAATGAGGGTTAAAAAAATAAAATGAAATTAACTCACCTCCTCCAATTGATCGCGTAGCTGCCGGTCTCCTGTTCTTTCTTCAGTACCTGTCAAAGGACCTGTGGTGTCATCACTGAGCTCATCACATGGTCCATTACCATGGTGATGGATCATGTGATGTACCATGTGAGGAGCACAGTGATGTTACCACAAGTCCTTTGACAGGTCCTAAAGAAAGAACAGCAGACCGGCAGCTACGCGATCAATTGGAGGAGGTGAGTTCATTATTTTATTTTTTTTAACCCTCAATTGACCTACTAAGCATTCTGTATTAAAGAATGCTAATATATTCCCTTATAACCATGTTATAAGGGAAAATAACACAGTGAATAGACTTTCATCCTAGCAACCATGCGTGAAAATCGCACCACATCCGTACTTGCTTGCGGATGCTTGCGATTTTCACTCAGCCCCATTAACTTCTATGGGGCCTGCGTTGCGTTGAAAAACGCACAACATAGAGCATGCTGCGATTTTTACGCAACGCACAAGTGATGCGTGAAAATCACTGCTCATGTGCACAGCCCCATAGAAGTGAATGGGTTCGGATTCAGTGTGGGTGCATTGCGTTCATCTCATGCGTTGCACCCACGCAGAAATCTTGCCCATGTGAAAGGGGCCTAAGGGTGAATAGGAGAAGGGTTCCAGCCCCTAAGGGGGCTAATAGTAATAGTAATAGTAAAAAAAAAAAAAAAACTTTGGGCAAACTTGCGGCAGTGTGATACGGCAAGCAGTTCCGTTGTCGGAACTGCCTGCCGGATCCGCCGATCTGGATGTGACTGAAAGCATTTGTGAGACGCATCCGGATGTGGATCCATCTCACAAATGCATTGCAAGAACGGATCCGTCTCTCCGCTTGTCATGCGGACAGACGGATCCGTCTTGAATCTTTTTACACATTTCTACCGATCTGCGCATGCGCAGACCGGAAGGACGGATAAGGCATTCCGGTATTTTGAATGCCGGATCTGGCACTAATACATTCCTAGTCTTCAGTTTTTTTCGCCGGAGATAAAACCGTAGCATGCTGCGGTTTTATCTTTTGCCTGATCAGTCAAAATGACTGAACTGAAGACATCCTGATGCATCCTGAACGGATTACTCTCCATTCAGAATGCATGGGGATATGCCTGATCAGTTATTTTCCGGTATAGAGCCCCTGTGACGGAACTGTATGCCGGAAATGAAAAACGCTAGTGTGAAAGTACCCTAAAATATTGAGTTTAAATCCCCCCTTTCCCAATTTTACATATAAAATATATAAATAAATAAATAAACATATTACATAGCGCTGCGTCCGAAAAGTCCAAACTATTAAATTATTTAAAAATATCTCCTATGCTGTGAGCGCCGTAACAGAAATAAATGAATAAAAACCATGTGATTCGCCATTTTTTAGTCACCTTGTCACCCCAAAAAATAGGATAGGACTGTTCTATTATGGGCCGAACGTTTCATAAAATGAGAAATGCACGCTGCTTTTTTTTGTGTTTTTTTTTTTGTGTGGTATTAAGTATCGCAATACTTTTTTATGGTGATGAAAGCAAATCAAAATTTTGGTATCGAAACAACCCTACGCCGATCTGATCGGCGTAGCGTTGTCACGATACCAAAATTTTGATTCGGTTTCGTCACCATAAATTTTTTAATTTAATTTGGCTCCTAAATTTTTCAGTTCAGGAGCCAATGGCTACTAGGTATTTTTTTAGTCTGGAGCACTGATGTGGGGGATTAGTTTTGGATTCTTTCCCTTTTTAAATTTTGATGTGGCACATGTACCAGGTGGCATTCATCTTATAAATATCTCTGGCCCATATTTCTGTGTAACATAAATATGGGAGACATAATAAATGCACCCTAAAGCTATGGCTAATACATTTACCCTAATGCTAACAGCACTATTTCTAACTGGCTATTTTTTATTATGTAGAAAAACAGAAAGATACAGAAAGTCTGCTCAAGTCTATTGGGCAGACTAGATGGGCCAAATGGTTCTTATCTGCCGACACATTCTATGTTTCTATGTTTCTATGGTGCCCCAAACATACACATGCACACAAAATAACACAAGAATACAATAAATGCTAGTCAGTAACAGCCATTAAAATTTATCTGGTTGGTCAAAAATCACTGATAGGATGGTTGTACATGAAGGCTTCTTTTAAAAAATGCTGTGGCCAGATGTTCCATGTCGGGCAAGAGAAAATTATAAAAGACCTACAACCAGATTTGTAGTGGTGTTTTAAGACAATTATTTGTGTTTTTTCCCCCCCCAAATAGCAGCATGCTCTGGATGTGGCTTTTATAAGGCATTTTTACATTGAAAAAAAAAAGACTGAAAAAATAAAAGAAAAAAAGTGATAAAAACCTACATCAAAAAAAGTCTTGTAAAAATGCATGATATAATTTTTAACAAGCTTAAAAAAGCCCCAAAAATCCAATTATGGATATACCATAAACTTGCTTTGCTCTTTAGGCTCAACATTTAAACCATTTAGAGGGCAATTGTTTCACAGCACCATACATCAGACCTCTTTTGTATCCAACACAGCCAAGAGTGACATTCAACTTTTGTTCCAGTTGTAACAGGAAATACAAGCACAGGTTATATACTGTGTGTATATATATATATATATATATATATATATATATATAAAATATTCATTATATCAGTAACTATGAATATTCACCAATGTGCTTCAAAAGCTTCCGAATAACAAATCAAGTGATAAAAACACTGATATTAGCAAGTTTGCATTGTTCTGCTCTGATTACATCTAAGCAACATATTAAAATTGTATCTTGAGAATTGTTTTCCTTTAAGCTAGCACAGCCTCGTAGTTTTTATATCACAGTAGTTATTCAGTGTTTATGTCTATCAGACAAAGTGAGTAGAGATGAAAGAACATAAAAGTTATTAAAAAATAACATACAGTTATTGTTCATACAGTTACAAGCTGAAATAATAACCTGTACACGGTGAAGTGTTGTGTTTTTATCTTTATTTTCTCACTGTTTATTTTAACTGCTAGCAAACTCAGAGATCTCACACTGTGTTGGGTTGTGTTTATACTTTTTAATTAGAGCATCATAGATGGATGTTTTCCTGGGAATTCTCATCGTGAGCGCACTTGACATCTTATACTCAATGAAGACCTGCAGTTGAATATTTCATCTCTTTCATTTGTCATATAATGTCAGTTTATGCTCTTCAGCATTTTACCAGTGACTCTGTAAACAGGAATAACTGTCAATATGATCTCCAAGATATCTACAATCCAGTGTAATCCACTAGGGCATGCTAGAGACTAATAAACTCTAAAGAGAATTGCACGTCAGGCTTTGAAACGATTTCTGCTTGTTTACTATGTCTCATGCTGATATTTAATGTAAAGGCACAAATTCACTGCTGAATGGGAGGATCAGCACCAGGATTTTCTAAAAGAATATTACAGCAAAATATTAATTTTGACATGAAAGTTTTTTTCCTGTGTACACACAAATATATCAGTCCGAGTAATTACAATGTATTGAACTGGATGTGAACTTTCAGTATTTGCATATTAGAGTCAGGTCCACATTTAAAGCTTTAACCCATGTACATTTATGGCACAGTAGGAAGGTACTTAGCAGTATATGCAGTAAATCTAACATACAGTGGACGCCCTGCTGAAACTGCTAGGGTTGAAGTTGTATCAAGTCCTAGCAGTTTAACCCATTAAATGTTGCAGTCAATAGCGACTACAACATCAAAGGGGTTTCATGGGGTAACTGAAATCCCCATTGCCTCCACCCAAACATTTTTGTAGCAGTCTTAGTGTTCCTATTAGGCCTCGCTAAAAGCAGAGCCTAATAGGCTGTCTTTTACCATTCTGCTAACAGACATAACACACTAATTACTAAATTAGTGACTGAGCCCACTAGTAGTGAAGTACCCTAGGGGGGCTTAAAAAAACATAAAAAAGAGAAAAGAAAATGTACTATTTCCTCATTAAAAATGCTTTCAAAATCTTGACATAATTGGTATCAGCATGTTCATAATGCTCTGAAGTATTTAATTTAGACATTATAAAAAAAAAACAATGTCAGAATTGCTAGGTCTTGGGTTGCTTCACCATCAAAAAGTCATATATAGCCCAAAATAATACATGTAAGAACTACAGCTCACCCGAGCACAATGGAAGTCAATGGGAGGAACCGAGCATTAAACCAGGCACCCCCTGCTCTGAAGAGGGGAGGGTGTCGGGTCCCACTGAGGTCTATGCAGAAGATCTCTGTTCAGTGAGGGAATACCCCAGTGTGAGTCCACTGCTTAGGAGTCCCTGCTCTGACTCCATATATAGCTATGTCCATATATGGAGTCAGTGTTTGGGGACACCCAGTGTATTTAAACCTAAGTTAGCATCTATTTCTGAAAAGTTTCTGCTGGGATTTGAACTCACAACCTTCTACATCAGAGGCAAGCACTTTAAGCACTCAGCTATAAAGCTGAATGATAAACTATGTCAGAAAAACCTCATAGTAATTTGTCACATAGTAAGTATTCCTATACAGCAGAAGTATCATTTCATATTTCAGTGCAGGCTAACATGTAGCTCTATAGTGTAGTGGTTAAGTTCTTGGCTCTAATGTAAAAGGTTTTGAGTTCAAATTCCGGCAGAAACTTTTCAGAAATAGAGGATAAATTAAATTTATATATTTTATATTTTTTTTAGTAATTGTAAAAAATGTATGGCACAAAATAAATGTGTAATTACTAAATTTATATATATACAGTACAGACCAAAATTTGGACACACCTTCTCATTCAAAGAGTTTTCTTTATTTTCATGACTATGGAAATTGTAGATTCACACTGAAGGCATCAAAACTATGAATTAACACATGTGGAATTATATACATAACAAACAAGTGTGAAGCAACTGAAAATATGTCATATTCTAGGTTCTTCAAAATAGCCACCTTTTGCTTTGATTACTGCTTTGCACACTCTTGGCATTCTCTTGATGAGCTTGAAATGGTTTTCACTTCACAGGTGTGCCCTGTCAGGTTTAATAAGTGGGATTTCTTGCCTTATAAAGGGGGTTGGGACCATCAGTTGCGTTGAGGAGAAGTCAGGTGGATACACAGCTGATAGTCCTACTGAATAGACTGTTAGAATTTGTATTATGGCAAGAAAAAAGCAGCTAAGTAAAGAAAAACGAGTGGCCATCATTACTTTAAGAAATGAAGGTCAGTCAGTCAGCCGAAAAGTTGGGAAAACTTTGAAAGTAAGGGCTATTTGACCATGAAGGAGAGTGATGGGGTGCTGCGCCAGATGACCTGGCCTCCACGGTCACCGGACCTGAATCCAATCGAGATGGTTTGGGGTGAGCTGGACCGCAGAGTGAAGGCAAAAGGGCCAACAAGTGCTAAGCATCTCTAGGAACTCCTTCAAGACTGTTGGAAGACCATTTCAGGGGACTACCTCTTGAAGCTCATCAAGAGAATGCCAAGAGTGTGCAAAGCAGTAATCAAAGCAAAAGGTGGCTACTTTGAAGAACCTAGAATATGACATATTTTCAGTTGTTTCACACTTGTTTGTTATGTATATAATTCCACATGTGTTAATTCATGTCACGGAACCATGAACCAGACGTACAACAAGAGATAAGTGAAAATAAGAAGGCTTTATTGAAAATAAAGCTGTAAAGCAAAAGTCCAAACGAATGGTGAAACCGAAGCAGAGTCTTTGAGAGGCCAGAGATCAGGAACCAGAAGGGTAGTCAGACGAAGCCAGGATCAGGAACCAGCAGGGTAGTCAGACGAAGCCAGGATCAGGAACCAGCAGGGTAGTCAGACGAAGCCAGGATCAGGAACCAGCAGGGTAGTCAGACGAAGCCAGGATCAGGAACCAGAAGCAGCAGCAGTCTAGAAGCATGTGAACACAGGAGGACCAAGCAAGGAACTGAAGCCACAGACCTCCTATATATATGAGCTAGGCATCCAGCTCCTCCCAGAGGGAAGGAGGAGCCGCAGGGTGGAAGGCTACAAGAAACCCAGAAACCAAGATGGCCGCCAGCACATGTCAAACGAAGGAGAACAGCAAGAAGGTAAGACCATGACAGTACCTCCCCCTCAAGGGCCCCTCCTCCGCGGAGCAAAAAACGGTTTCTGAGGGAAGCGTGCGTGGAAGGCTCGGAGCAAGGCAGGAGCATGGACATCTGCGGAGGAAACCCAGGAACGCTCCTCTGGACCATAACCACGCCAATGGACCAAAAACTGCACCCGACCGCGGACCAGGCGTGAGTCCAGGATATTGCTCACCTCATACTCCTCATGATTGCCCACTCGGACCGGACGAGGCCGAGGAACCGAGGAAGTGAAACGATTACACACCAGTGGCTTCAACAGGGAGACATGAAACACGTTAGAGATCCGCATGCCAGGAGGAAGGGCAAGGGCATAGGCTACCGGGTTTACCCTGCGAAGCACTCGGAAGGGACCAACAAAGCGAGGCGCCAGCTTGGGAGTGGGCACTCGAAGGTTGAGGTTGCGGGTGGACAACCATACACGGTCTCCGACCTGGTAGGAAGGAGCAGGCGCTCGTCTGCGATCAGCCTGGAGTCTCTGGCGCTGCGCAGAGGCCTCAAGGGACTTCTGGATCTGTACCCAAGAAGCACGTAGGACGGAAAGGTGATCCTCCACAGCCGGAATATCCTGGGGAGAGAATACCTCCGGTAACACGGCAGGTTGGAACCCATAATTGGCCATGAAGGGAGACGTCCCAGAGGAAGAGTTCACCGCCGTGTTCCTGGCAAACTCAGCCCAAGGCAGAAGGTCAACCCAATTGTCTTGGTGATCGGAGACATAGCAACGAAGGAATTGCTCCAAGGCCTGATTGGATCGTTCTGCGGCCCCATTGGACTGAGGGTGGTAGGCCGAGGAGAAGGAGAGATGAATCCCCAACTGGGAGCAAAAGGCGCGCCAGAACCTGGACACAAACTGACTCCCCCGATCCGACACAATCTCCTTGGGCAAACCGTGCAACCGGAAGACCTCCCTGGCAAAAATCGTGGCCAACTCTTGTGCAGAGGGTAACTTCTTGAGAGGAACACAGTGGCACATTTTGGAAAACCGATCCACAATCATGAGAATGACCGTATGGCCTCGGGATGCAGGGAGGTCCACAATGAAATCCATCCCCAGGTGTGACCATGGGCGCTCCCCGGTGGCTATGGGTTGCAGAAGGCCCAACAGAAGGTGCCGAGGGGACTTACTCTGGGCACAAACGGAGCATGCCGCTACATATGCGGCGATGTCGGAACGTAGGGAAGGCCACCAGAACAGACGTGAAACAGCCCAGGACAGCTGATTCTTTCCAGGATGCCCCGCGGTCTTGGAGTTATGGTAGGTTCGCAACAACCGAGTGCGCAACTCCTCAGGCACAAAACATCTGCCGTTGGGTCTCCCAGAGGGAGCACCAGATTGAGCCGCCAAAATCTGCTCACCCAGGGGAGAGGTCAGGCTGGTGCGAATGGCGGCCAGGATCTGATTCGGAGGTATGACCGAAGTCGGAATCGACTCCTCCCTGGACAGCTCGGAGTACTGCCGTGATAGGGCATCCGCCCTGATGTTCTTGGAACCGGGTAGGTAGGAGACCACGTAATTAAAACGTGACAAGATCAGAGCCCATCTGGCCTGACGTGGTGTCAATCTCTTGGCCTCAGAAAGGTAGGTCAGATTCTTATGGTCCGTCAGGATGAGAACCGGAACCACCGAACCCTCGAGCAAGTGCCTCCATTCTTTAAGGGCCTGCACGATGGCAATAACTCCCTGTCACCAATCTGATAGTTGCACTCCGCGGAAGACAGTTTCCGGGAGTAAAACCCACAAGGAAGCAGAGGACCCTCTGGTGTTCTACGCTGAGACAGAAGGGCGCCTACTCCCGTCTCAGACGCGTCCACCTCGAGGACAAAGGGCAACCCAGGGTTGGGATGCGACAGAATCGGAGCCGACACAAAAGCGGACTTTAGGGCCTCAAAAGCTCGGATGGCCTCGAGCGGCCAGACCTGGGAATTACTGCCCTTCCTGGTCAGATCCGTGAGAGGCTTGGCCAGCATGGAAAAGTCCCTGATGAACTTCCGATAATAATTGGCGAAGCCCAAAAAGCGCTGCAGGGAACGAAGACCACTGGGCTGGGGCCACTGTAAGACAGCCGAAACCTTCTCAGGATCCATGGAGAACCCCTCAGCGGAAATGATGTAACCTAAGAAGGTTACCTGGGATCGGTGAAATTCGCATTTCTCAAGCTTACCGAACAGCTTGTTCTCTCGTAACCGTTGCAACACTCGTCTGACATCCAGAATGTGGGCCTCCATGGATTCAGAATATACCAAGATGTCATCCAAATAGACCACCACACACTGCTGCAACAGGTCACGGAAAACATCGTTGATGAATTCCTGAAAGACTGCGGGCGCATTGCACAACCCAAAGGGCATAACCAAGGATTCATAATGACCGGTCCTGGTGTTAAACGCGGTCTTCCACTCATCGCCCGCCTTGATCCTTACCAGGTTATATGCCGCCCTCAGGTCGAGTTTGGTAAAGACCGTGGCCCCTTTAAGGCGATCGAACAGCTCGGAAATCAAGGGTATCGGGTAAGCATTCTTGATCGTGATGCGATTGAGACCCCTGTAATCGATGCAAGGCCTCAACTCACCGCCCTTCTTTTTCACAAAGAAAAATCCAGCCCCTGCCGGGGACGAGGATTTGCGAATGTGTCCGCGTGAAAGCGCCTCCCTCACGTACTCCTCCATGGCCTCATTCTCCGCTACCGACAGTGGATAGACTTTGCCACGAGGAGGAACGGCACCAGGTTGTAACTCTATGGCACAATCGTATGGGCGGTGCGGAGGTAGGGCAACCGCGCGCACCTTATCGAATACATCCCGGTACTCCTCGTATTCAGGAGGCAACAGAGAGTCCGAGGAAGTACACAGCAACTTGACAGGCCCATGGATGCAACTAGCCCCACACTGCGGTGACCACGAGAGGATCTCGGCCGATCTCCAATCGAAAGTCGGATTATGTTTCTGGAGCCAGGGGTACCCCAAGACCACCGAGTAGTGTGGAGACGAAATAACCTGGAGGCAGACCGACTCTCTGTGAACGGCACCAATAGCTATCCCCACTGGAAGGGTCTCATGAGTCACGTGTGACGACAGAAGGGGTCTGCCGTCTATCGCCTCAAGAGCCAGTGGGGAACCTCGAGCCTGCAGAGGAATGGAATTGGCGGCAGCGAACACACTATCAATGAACAAACCACCAGCACCAGAGTCCACCAACGCCTGGGTCGTCACCGAGCCCCCAACCCAGGAGAGGACAACAGTGATCAGTGGTTTGTCAACACGGGAAACCGGGGACGAGGAGACTCCACCCAAGATCTGCCCCCGACAGGATCTCAGGTACGAGCGTTTCCCGGACGGTTCGGACATGCCAACCGAAAATGCCCACCGAGACCACAGTACATGCATCGACCCTCGCGTCTCCGGAGTACCCTCTCCCCCACGGACAGGCGAGCAAACCCCAGCTGCATGGGTTCACCCCCAGACAAGTCATCCCCAGGAGGCGTGGGAGGAGAGGGAGGCACGGGTGGGACAGCAAGCGTAGGCGCCAATCTGTTAGAAGACCTCCGCAGGCTCTCCTTAAAGGAAGGTCTCTCCCTGAGTCTGGTGTCAATCAAA
The DNA here is from genome assembly GCF_905171765.1 of Bufo bufo. Classification (NCBI taxonomy): domain Eukaryota; kingdom Metazoa; phylum Chordata; class Amphibia; order Anura; family Bufonidae; genus Bufo; species Bufo bufo. The sequence goes on along the minus strand of NC_053393.1, from coordinate 412,760,777 downwards.
ATCAGGAAAGAAATAAGAGACTCGAGCTCCACTGGTAGGTCCTTAGCTGCAACCTCATCCTTCAAGGCATCCGAGAGACCATGAGAGAAAGCAGCGACCAGAGCCTCATTATTCCAGCCCACCTCTGCTGCCAGGGTACGAAACTCAATGGCGTATTCAGCTACGGATCGTGAACCCTGTCTGATGGACATAAGGAGCTTCGCGGCAGAGGCAGCACGAGCCGGCACATCGAATACCTTCCGAAGAGAAGCAACAAAACCGGAAAACTCGGCAACCACCGGATTGTTGTTCTCCCATAAAGGGCTGGCCCAGGCCAAGGCCTTGTCCGAGAGCAGCGAGATCAAGAAGCCCACCTTTGATCTCTCAGTAGGAAAGGCATGTGGCAGCAACTCGAAATAAATGCCCACCTGGTTAAGGAAACCTCGGCACTGAGTTGGCTCTCCCCCAAAGCGCTGTGGAAGAGGGGCAGAACCGATCATACCCCGAAACACCGCAGGCGCAACAACAGGTGTCGGGGTAGACTCTGGCGCAACAACCGGAGCGGCAGTAGGAGCGACAACCGACCCATCGGCAACGGGAGCGAAATGAGCCGTGCGTTCAAGCAGGGTTTGCAACGCCACAGCGAACCGACCCAACAGGTGATCCTGCTGATCAAGTCTGGCAACCAGCATGGGTAGCGAGGATGGCCCTGTACCGTCAGAACTAATGGCTTGGTCCTAATGTCACGGAACCATGAACCAGACGTACAACAAGAGATAAGTGAAAATAAGAAGGCTTTATTGAAAATAAAGCTGTAAAGCAAAAGTCCAAACGAATGGTGAAACCGAAGCAGAGTCTTTGAGAGGCCAGAGATCAGGAACCAGAAGGGTAGTCAGACGAAGCCAGGATCAGGAACCAGCAGGGTAGTCAGACGAAGCCAGGATCAGGAACCAGCAGGGTAGTCAGACGAAGCCAGGATCAGGAACCAGCAGGGTAGTCAGACGAAGCCAGGATCAGGAACCAGAAGCAGCAGCAGTCTAGAAGCATGTGAACACAGGAGGACCAAGCAAGGAACTGAAGCCACAGACCTCCTATATATATGAGCTAGGCATCCAGCTCCTCCCAGAGGGAAGGAGGAGCCGCAGGGTGGAAGGCTACAAGAAACCCAGAAACCAAGATGGCCGCCAGCACATGTCAAACGAAGGAGAACAGCAAGAAGGTAAGACCATGACAATTCATAATTTTGATGCCTTCATAGTCATGAAAATAAAGAAAACTCCTTGAATGAGAAGGTGTGTCCAAACTTTTGGTCTGTACTGTATATATATATATATATATATATATATAAAGTAAAGAAAACCACTGGCGGCACCACCCTAAAAAATATAAGGGAAAAAAAGGGTGCAATGTCCAAGTATGGTAACAGGTGCTTACCCACTTAAAAGGAGCAAAAAAGGAGTTAGATCATGTGATATTTTTATAGAGCAAGTTATTACGGATACTGCAATACATAATATGTATTAGAGATGTCACGAACATAAAATTTTCCGTTCGCGGACGGCGAACGCGAATTTTCGCAAATGTTCGCGAACGGGCGAACCGCAATAGGCAGGCAACTCTTTCTGGCCACAATAGTGATGGAAAAGTTGTTTCAAGGGGACTAACACCTGGACTGTGGCATGCCGGAGGGGGGTCCATGGCAAAACTCCCATGGAAAATTACGTAGTTGACGCAGAGTCGGGTTTTAATCCATAAAGGGCATAAATCACCTAACATTCCTAAATTGTTTGGAATAACGTGCTTTAAAATATCAGGTATGATGTATCGATCAGGTAGTGTAAGGGTTACGCTCACTTCACAGTGACAGACCAAACTCCCCGTTTAACGCACCGCAAACAACCGCAAACAGTCCATTTGCACAACCGCAAACTCCCCATTTGCACAAGGTTGGATACCAAGCTAGCCATGTCCCGTTCCTTGTCCTCACTGATGTCATTGAAGGTCTCTTCCTCCACCCAGCCACGTACAACACCAAGGGTCCCTGAAAGGTGACAACAAGCCCCCTGGGACGCCTGCTGTGGTTGGTCTTCCACCTCCTCAAAGCCACCTTCCTCCTCTGACTCCTCTTCTTCATACTCCTCTCTCTGCGTTGCCGCAGGTCCAGCAATCGACGACGACAAGGCTGCTTCTGGTGGTGATGGTGACCACAACTCTTCCTCTTCATGCTCATCTACGGCCTGATCCAGCACTCTTCGCAGGGCACGCTCCATGATGTTGCCTTGGGTTTGACTGACCAGGTTTGTCACCTCCGCAAAAGGACGCATGAGCCTACAGCCATTGTGCATGAGCGTTCAGTAACGCGGCCAAAAAATACCCAGCTCCGCAGATGCTGTCCTCTTTTTTTTTAATTAAAAAAAATCTGTTCTTAACAGTTTAATCTCTGTTTTGTCCCCTATCAGTGGCCGGTGTATGGAATAGATTTTAGGAAGCGGGAGATGGAAAAAGATGCTTGGTCGGTCCTCCTACTTCCAATTTGGGGCACTGCGCGTTCGCCGTGCAATGTACTGTGCCACCAAACAAAAAAAGAGCAGGGGGTCAGCACATCCCAATGTGCAGGTGCACGTTGCTATGGCTGAAAATACATATCAAATACATAGTGCAACAGCACTCTACAAACCAAATAAAGTACAAAGGTATATTATATTGCAATGCTATGCTAATAACTTAGAGATGCTTAGCAAATATTTTTTGTACAAAATAATTTGAGCCGGTCTGCCGCACGCCAAGGCGATCTCTATAAGACGGGTCCTAACACTAAAGCTCACCTGTTGGATGTCATAACAGCGACCATGAAATTCAGGAAGTGTAGGTCCCACATGCATGCTGGGCCCCTTTTGGTTCATTATGGTGCCAAAATGGCCTCCATTAAATCCAGGGACTATAAATACCAGCATGCATGCTGAGCAAACTAAGTACTCATGCTAATTAAAATCAGCCCATGATGCAACACAGGCTACAGGAGTGCACGACCAAATGGGAATCAGCCACTACTCCCATAAAAACTACAAAACAAAAAAAGAGGGGGGGTGGGTCAGCACATCCCAATGTGCAGGTCCACCTTGCTATGGCTGAAAATACATATCAAACACATAGTGCAACAGCACTCTACAAACCAAATAAAGTACAAAGGTACTGTGCCACCAGATATGAGTGGTGTGTTAAGTAGTACTATTCCTATCAGTTTAATCCCTGTTACGTCCCCTATTATTATTATTATTATTATTATAATTAGGTGTGTTAAGTAGTACTATTCCTATCAGTTTAATCCCTGTTACGTCCCCTATCAGGGGCCGGTGTATGAAATAGATTTTAGGAACCGGGAGATGGAAAAAGATGCTTGGTTGGTCCTCCTACTTCCAATTTGGGGCACTGTGCGTGCGCCGTGCAATGTACTATGCAATCCCAATATGAGTGGTATGTTAAGTAGTACTTTTCCTATCAGTTTAATCCCTGTTACGTCCCCTATCAGGGGACGTGTATGGAATAGATTTTAGACAACCGCAAAGAGTTGTCAATAGTTGACACACTCATGACATAAATTGTATTCCTCTATGCGTCAATCTTGGTGTAGTGATGACTGTGCTCGTGCGCACGATTGGGAGATTGCAGGCGATGGGGGTTTTTCAAAGTCTATGGTCGTGCTGAGGTTGTTCAGTGACAATTAAGTGACCCAGAAAACAATGATTCTGCAGTGTGGACCCATTGTTGGCCTAGTAGGCTTTAATGATCACCTTAGATGATCACAATGAAAATTAATATTTTTTCTATGCAAAATTATCCAGCCGATCGCTTTTGGTCTGTTCACAATGAAGCAACGACCTTATCATCTGGAGTATGCCATCATTGCCATTGCCAACACACTCATAGAGGTGGTCGCTTCATTGTGATACGCAAGCCCCTTCACCACAACAAGGTAACGATCACGAAGGGGAATTGACACATGTATGTGCCTTTTTTTTGTTTTGTTTTTGCAGCCACAGTGCAGCACCAGAGGCCAGAAAAATTAGGCATGTACACATGCCTGAAAAATTAGGTATTGTTGCAGCCGCTGCTGTAGCAACAACCAGAAAAATTGATGTTTTCCAGGCAGAAAGTGCACTAAAACATTTTGGCTTGAACCCTAGTTGGTGGCAGATAAGTCACGCAAGTCATCCGGCATGCAGAGATAAAATACAGCAGCGTGTGGACCATTTTTAGCCCAAGGCAGCTCATCTCATCACCAGGCCTTTATTAGTCAAATGTATCGCCCACTGTCAGTCCCTTCGGGATCCATGCCTCATTCATCTTAATAAAGGTGAGGTAATCTAGACTTTTTTGACCTAGGCGACTTCTCTTCTCAGTGACAATACCTCCTGCTGCACTGAAGGTCCTTTCTGACAGGACACTTGAAGCGGGGCAAGCCAGAAGTTCTATCGCAAATTGGGATAGCTCAGGCCACAGATTAAGCCTGCACACCCAGTAGTCAAAGGGTTCATCGTTCCTCAGTGTGTCGATATCTGCAGTTAAGGCGAGGTAGTCTGCTACCTGTCGGTCGAGTCGTTCTCTGAGGGTGGACCCCGAAGTGCTGTGGCGATGTGTAGGACTTAAAAAGCTCTGCATGTCCTCCATCAACATCACGTCTGTAAAGCGTCCTGTCCTTGCCGGCGTGGTCGTGGTAGGAGGATTACTTTCACCTCTTCCCCTGTTAGATTCCCGTTGTGCTGTGACATCACCCTTATACGCTGTGTAAAGCATACTTTTAAATTTATTTTGGAACTGCTGCATCCTTTCCGACTTGCGGTAATTCTGTAACATTTCAGGCACTTTCTGCTAATACCGGGGGTCTAGTAGCGTGGCCACCCAGTACAGGTCGTTCTCCTTCAGCCTTTTTATACGAGGGTCCCTCAACAGGCACGACAGCATGAAAGACCCCATTTGCACAAGGTTGGATGCCGAGCTACTCATGTCCCGTTCCTCGTCCTCAGTGATCTCACTGAAAGTCTGTTCTTCCCCCCAGCCACGTACAACACCACGGGTACCAGATAGGTGACAACGAGCACCCTGGGATGCCTGCTGTGGTTGGTCTTCCTCCTCCTCCTCAAAGCCACATTCCTCCTCTGACTCCTCTTCCTCACACTCCTCTTCCAGCGTTGCCGCAGGTCCAGCAAGCGATGCTGATAAGGCTGTTTCTGGTGATGATGGTGACCACAACTCTTCCTCTTCCTCTTCACGCTCATCTACGGCCTGATCTAGCACTCTTCGCAGGGCACGCTCCAGGAAGAAAACAAATGGGATGATGTCGCTGATGGTGCCTTCAGTGCGACTGACTAGGTTTGTCACCTTCTCAAAAGGACGCATGAGCCTACAGGCATTGCGCATGAGCGTCCAGTAACGTAGCAAAAAAATTCCCAGCTCCGCAGAGGCTGTCCTAGCACCCCGGTCATACAAATACTCGTTGATGGCTTTTTCTTGTTGGAGCAGGCGGTTGAACATTAGGAGTGTTGAATTCCAACGTGTCAGGCTGTCGCAAATCAAGCGCCTCACTGGCATGTTGTTTCGCCGCTGGATATCTGAAAAGTGCGCCATGGCCGTGTAGGAACGCCTGAAATGGCCACACTCCTGGCCTGCTTGAGGACGTCCTGTAAGCCTGGGTACTTATGCACAAAGCGTTGTACAATCAGTTTCAACCCATGTGCCATGCACGGCACATGTGTCAACTTGCCCAAATTCAATGCCGCCAACAAATTGCTTCAGTTCTCACACACCACTTTGCCGATCTCCAGTTGGTGCGGAGTCAGCCACTGATCCACCTGTGCATTCAGGGCGGACAGGAGTGCTGGTCCGGTGTGTCTCTCTGCTTTCAGGCAAGTCAACCCCAAGACGGCGTGACACTGTCGTATCCGGGATGTGGAATAGACCCTGGGGAGCTAGGGGGGTGCAGTTGATGTGGAGAAAGACGCATCAGCAGAAGAGGACTCAGCCGAGGAGGTTATGGAAGAGGATGGAGTAGGAGGAGTAGAGGAGGTGGCAGCAGGCCTGCCTGCGAATCGTGGCGGTGTCACCAACTCCTCTGCAGAGCCACGCATTACATGCTTGGCAGCCGTCAGCAGGTTTACCCAATGCGCAGTATAGGTGATAGACCTGCCCTGACCGTGCTTTGCAGACCAGGTATCAGTGGTCAGATGAACCCTTGCCCCAACACTGTGTGCCAGACATGCCATCACTTCCTTTTGCACAATAAAGTACAGGTTGGGGATTGCCTTTTGTGCAAAGAATTTCGGCCGGGTACCTTCCACTGCGGTGTCCCAATAGCTACAAATTTTTGGAAGGACTCAGACTCCACCAGCTTGTATGGTAAAAGCTGGCGGGCTAAGAGTTCCGACAAGCCAGCTGTCAGACGCCGGGCAAGGGGGTGACTTTGTGACATTGGCTTCTTACGCTCAAACATGTCCTTGACAGACACCTGATGCAGGGGCAAGGGGCAGATGAGCGGGAACTGCTCAAGGCGAGAGACGGAGTGGCGGATGGTTGAGAGGGGGCAAGGAGGACAGCAGTGGTTGACGTGGCTGAAGATGCTGGACCAGGAGGAGGATGGCGGCTTTGAGTTTGTGTGCTGCTTGTACTCATGTGTTGATCCCATAGACGTTTGTGATTTGAGATCATGTGCCTTCGCAAAACAGTTGTACCTAGGTGGGTGTTGGACTTCCCGCGACTCAGTTTCTTTTGGCACAGGTTGCAAATGGCATCGCTGTTGTTAGAGGCAGACACACAAAAAAATGCCACACTGATGATCTCTGCAATGACGGCATTATGGTGGTGGCAACAGCATGCGTTGATCGGTGTACTGTCTCGCTGACCCCGGGTGCTGATGCATGCTGTCTGACTGTGCCACTAGCTCCTTGCGACGACCTCCCCCTGCTTCCAACTCGTCTCCTCCTCTCTGTCTCCCCATCTGAACTTTCCCCCTGTTCTTCTTCTCTTCGAGCGGGCACCCACATGACATCCACGGACACATCGTCATCATCAACCGCTTCACTTGTATCTGACAACTCAGCAAAGGAAGCAGCAGCAGGTACAACATCATCATCATCATCATCACACCGTACGTCCATGTGTGCAATGCTGCCTGACTGAGACATATCCCTATTATCTACATCCTCTGGCAATAATGGTTGCGCATCACTCATTTCTTCCAACTGATGTGTAAATAACTCCTCTGACAGATCAAGTGAAGCGGCTGTGTTGCTAGTGTTGGTGGTGGCGGCAGGCGGGCGAGTGGTAACTTGAGAGGTGCCCGAAGCTGTGCTGGAGGAGGATGGTGCGTCAAGGTTCTGAGTGGAAGCTGTAGAAGATTGGGTGTCCTGTGTTAGCCAGTCAACTATGTCCTCAGAACTTTTCAAGTTCAGGGTACGTGGCCTCTGAACACTGGGCATTATTCTAGGGCCAAAGGGAATCACAGCACCACGACCACGATGGCCCCTGCGGGGTGGCCTGCCTCTGCCTGTCATTTTTTTTAATTTGTTTAGTTTTACTATGCGTGCAAGTGACAACTCATATCTGCAGGGCACGAAACACACACACACGTGCAGGCAACTGACTGCTATTTATTCACAGTCAAAATTGTTTTTCTTTTTAAAATTTTATCTACTGTGACACCAGATATAAGTTGCGCTGGTGACACTATGCAATTGCAGGGCATGAAACACACACGCGCGTGCAGGCAACTGACTGCTATTATATTGCAGTCAAAAAAGTATTTTTTTTCTGTGACACCAGATATGAGTGGTGGCACTGGGCAAGTGGGCACAGAGTATACGCTGTGAGCCTGACACACACGCTGGCAGGAAATTGCAATTAGATTACACAGAAAAAAAAAAAAAAAAGCAGACTGATGTTCTAGCCCTAAAAAGGGCTTTTTGGGGTGCTGTCCTTACAGCAGAGATCAGATGAGTCTTTCAGGACTGTAGTGGACACTGAATACACTAGCCTAGCTATCGATTTCCCTATTAAATCAGCAGCAGCTACACTGTCCCTCCTTTCACTCTGAATGCAGCTTCCGAATGAATCTAAAATGGATGCTGTCCAGGAGGTGGGAGGGCCTGGGAGGGAGGGTATGCTGATTGGCTGGAATGTGTCTGCTGACTGTGAGGTACAGGGTCAAAGTTTACTCAATGATGACGGATAGGGGGCGGACCGAACATCGAATATGTTCGCCCGCTGCGGTGAACGCAAACAAGCTATTTTCGCCGGGAACTGTTCGCCGGCGAATAGTTCGGGACATCTCTAATATGTACACTTTTTTTTTATTTATGTAAGTTTTACACAATGATTTCTTTTTTTAAACAAAAAAAATCATGTTTTAGTGTTTCCATAGTCTGAGAGCCATAATCTTTTCAGTTTTTGGGCGATTACCTTGAGTAGGGTATGATATTTGCGGGATGAGATGACGGTTTTATTGGCACTATTTTGGGGTGCGTGTGACTTTTTGATCACTTGCTATTACACTTTTTGTGATGTAAGGTGACAAAAAATGGCTTTTTTAACACCGTTTTTTTTTTTTTTTTTACAGTATTCACCTGAGGGGTTAGGTCATGTGATATTATTATAGAGAAAATTATTACGGACGCTGCGATACCTAATATGTGTACTTTTTTTTTATTTATGTAAGTTTTACACAATGATTTCTTTTTTGAAACAAAAAAAATCATGTTTTAGTGTTTCCATAGTCTGAGAGCCTTAATTTTTTCAGTTTTTGGGCGATTACCTTTGGTAGGGTATGATTTTTGCGGGATGAGATGACGGTTTTATTGGCACTATTTTGGGGTGCGTGTGACTTTTTGATCGCTTGCTATTACACTTTTTGTGATGTAAGGTGATAAAAAATAGCTTTTTTTACACCGTTTCTTTTTTTTTTTTTTACGGTATTCACCTGAGGGGTTAGGTCATGTGATATTTTTATAGAGCAAGTTATTACGGACGCTGCGATACCTAATATGTATACTTTTTTTTTATTTATGTAAGTTTTACACAATTACTTCATTTTTGAAGCAAAAAAAATAGTTTTAGTGTTTCCATAGTCTGAGAGCCATCATTTTTTCAGTTTTTGGGCGATTACCTTGGGTAGGGTATGATTTCTGCGGGATGAGATGACGGTTTTATTGGCACTATTTTGGGGTGCGTGTGACTTTTTGATCGCTTGCTGTTAGGCCTCTTTCACACGGGCGTTGCGGAAAAATGTCCGGGTGCGTTGCGGGAACACCCGCAATTTTTCCGCGCGAGTGCAAAACATTGTAATGCGTTTTGCACTCGCGTGAGAAAAATCGCGCGTGTTTGGTACCCAAACCCGAACTTCTTCACAGAAGTTCGGGCTTGGGATCGGTGTTCTGTAAATAGTATTATTTTCCCTTATAACATGGTTATAAGGGAAAATAATAGCATTCTGAATACAGAATGCTAAGTAAAACAGGGCTGGAGGGGGTTAAAAAAAATAAAAAATCATTTAACTCACCTTAATCCACTTGCTCGCGATGCCGGGCATCTCCGTCTGACTCTTTTACTGTCTAGGACCTGTGGAGAGCATTAACTATAGTTTAAGGACCTGGGATGACGTCACTCTGGTCATCACATGGTACGTCACATGATCTTTTACCATGGTGAATCACCATGGTAAAAGATCATTCGACGTACCATGTGATGACCGGAGTGAAAGAGGAGCATGCTGCGATTTTCACGCAACGCAAAAGTGATGCGTGAAAATCACCGCTCGTGTGCACAGCCCCATAGAAATGAATGGGTCAGTATTCAGTGCGGGTGCAATGCGTTCACCTCCCGCATCGCATCCGCGCAGAATACTCGCTCGTGTGAAAGGGGCCTTACACTTTTTGTGAAAAATTGTTTATTTAGCACAGTTTTTATTTAAATTTTTTTACGGTGTTCATCTGAGGGGTTAGGTCATGTGATATTTTTATAGAGCCGGTCGAGAGGGGAATATAAGGAGGTTGGGAGTGCTGGACAAGGAACAGCTGAGGAGAAGGAGCTACGGATCCCTGAGTGAGCCAAAAGGGTTGCAAAGCAAACCCAGAAAGCTACCATAAGGAAACAGCCCTATCTTACATAGAGCGCGCAGCCAACCGCTGCGACTTCCTGACCCCGGGTATAACGGAGTCAGGCGTGGTTCTTGACACCCTCGTGACATTATGTAAGTTTTACACAATGATTTCATTTTTGAAGCAAAAAAAATCATGTTTTAGTGTTTCCATAGTCTGAGAGCCATAACTTTTTCAGTTTTTGGGCGATTACCTTGGGTAGGGTATGATTTTTGCGGGATGAGATGACGGTTTTATTGGGGTGCGTGTGACTTTTTGATCGCTTGCTATTACACTTTTTGTGATGTTAGGTGACAAAAAATGCTTTATTTAGCACAGTTTTTATTTTTTATTTTTTACGGTGTTCATCTGAGGGGTTAGGTCATGTGATATTCTTATAGAGCCGGTCGATACAGACGCGGCGATACCTAATATGTCTACTTTTTTTTTTCCCTATTTTTTACCATTTTTTTTTAACTTTATTAGGGGAAAATGACATTTTGTTTATTTTTACTTGAAACTTTTAATTTTTTGGGGGGAAAACTTTTTTTTTAAACTTTTTTTTTACTTAATTTTTTGTCCCACTTTGGGACTTCAACTTTTGGGGGTCTAATCCCTTTTACAATGCATTCCAATACTTCTGTATTGGAATGCATTGGCTGTATGAGTAATACTGTGTGTATTACTCATACAGCTTCCGGCCTGTGAGATCCAGGGGGCTGGATCTCACAGGCTCGTCACCGGAAGGCAGCACAAATGCCTAAGGAAGGCATCGCGCTGCCTTCCGTGGCATTGGGTCCCTCCTACAGCCGCATGTTGACCCGATGGCACTGCCGCCCGCCTCCCGCCGGATAAGGTAAAACCGCAATTGACCTGCGGTTTGCGGCAATCGCCGATGTGGGGGGGTCACATGACCCCCCCCGGCGTTGTGACAGGATGCCCGCTGAATGATTTCAGCGGACATCCTGTTCCGATTAACCCCCGCCGTGCCGCAATGTAATTTTAAATTTAGGACGTACCAGTACGCCCTGGGTCCTTAAGGACTCGGCAAACATGGCGTAACGGTATGTCCTAAGTCCTTAAGGGGTTAAACTAATACTTTGTTGAAGCACCTTTTCATTTTATTACAGCACTCAGTCTTTTTGGGTATGAGTCTATCAGCATGGCACATTTTGTTAGTCCAGAATTAACGCTGAGAAAGGAGGAATCGAGGCCCCTATGTCGTCCGCTTCTGTGAAAAGAGAGAGAAGTTAGCCAGTGACAACACGTCAGCCGCCACGTTCTGTGTACCTCGGACATGGGAACAACAGTAGTAAAAGTTGTACTGTAATGAGAGCTGAACTAGACGTCTCGCGAAAGACATAACGTGTGGGGATTTAGATCTACCTCTCATTAAGATGTCCACTGTAGCTGAATTATCTGAAATGAACACGACTGTGGAACTGGCCCATGAGCTACCCCAAACATATGCGGCAGGCACTATGGGGTACAGTTCGAACAAGGCTGAAGTACGTAGAAAACCCGGGATCTGTCTAACCTCTCCGGGCCATGTCCTGGCCATCCAGTGGGTGCCAAAAATGGCAGCAAAACCAGTGCCAGCGGAAGCATCGAAACATTTGGTGCAGACATAAAGCAAATGACACTGGCTGTAATTACAAGTTGAGAAATTAAAGTTGTTGCAAATCTGAAATTTCCCTC